>NC_036644.1:5990422-6158771 GCF_002806865.2 Cucurbita pepo subsp. pepo
TTTGACTCCTTATTTTCTATATCTTGGTAACCAAACGTAGTAGGGTTAGATGGATGTCTTCTGATAGTTGACCCGTTCAGTTCGACAATTTGACTCCTTATTTTCTATATCTTGGTAACCAAACGTAGTAGGGTTAGATGGTTGTCTTCTGAGAATAGTTGACCCGTTCAGTTCGACAGTTTGACTACTTATTTTCTATATCCATATTTGTCCGAGCTAGCTTGTGTGCACCTCACAACTATTCTCAAGAGACAACCATCTGACCCTACTACATTTGGTTGTCAAGATATACACATCTGACCCTACTACATTTAGTTGTCAAGATATACACATAGGATATAAAATCTTATGTTGGTCGTCAACATGGCTTTGAAGCGTGGACTCATTCCCTTTAAGCTCTTTATTATTTATGTGGCTCTTACCGACCACTAAGTCAACCCACGGTGATTTCTGTAGCCTCGAATTTTAAAGCCAAGTTTTCGAGGGGAGAGAAAAAAACAAAAAAGATTTGACTCCTTTTCTCCCAATCTTTGGCACTAAAATATTAAGAACTCTACTCATAAGAAACCTAATGTCATATTCTTGTCAACTATATAGCATAAGATGCTCGACGATCATCGTACCTGCAATTGATGGACCGAGTGCAACTATACAGGCGCCAGTTAAAGTAGCCAAGTCGATTACCTGCAAAGCAATTTAATGTTCCATTAGAAGAGAACCCAATTTCCAAAACAATTAGTAATCACCCAATTTATTAACATATATACCTTGTCAACACCCTGCTTACAAGTATATACCAAAGCATCGGCAAGAGTAAGTCTGCCTTCAGCATCAGTGTTATTAACCTGAAAATCGACCAAAATAGAGGTCAATAAAATGATGTACCGAGGACTAGCCCGCTTCTCATTACTCAACGAAGGCTTTCCATTGTCCAAGGGAAAGGGGAGAATAAATTTTGACATCAGAAGGTAGGTACCCAGAAAAGGTACAAAAAAAACATCGGTAATCGAAAGCAAGCAGATCCATTACCTATCTTTTTCACCTAAATTGAATTGCCACTAGCGTTTATTCTAACGAGCCCCGGAACAAATAATGGAATGATAAACCAATGGCGACTATACTAGGAAAAAATTGGCTGCTTAAGACCGGAATTTCTCTAACGCTTAACAGAGCGTCATAAGAAAATACTAAATAAAATGGCTGTACAGAGCCTGAACCTATTCTCATCAGCTGAACTACCATTATCTCGTATCCATTCTGCCCCGACTCCAAACTCGATATTTGTTAACTAAGTGGGACATTCCCAAAGAATCGATACCGTTACAATCAAACTTCCAATACTTTCTTATTCATCCCCACAGAATCGATATAGCATTGACATTCGGCTCAGCCACAGTCTACGTCGTCTAAATGACAAAAATTTTGGTCCAAACTCGATGCAAACGGAAATGATCACAATGATTATAGCCCAAAGATCATTTTCATGAGTCAATCAGATAAACAAGATATACCTCAATTGTCTTTCCGTTCGAAGCTGTGATAATATCTCCAGGTCTCATGCCAGTTCCACTAATCATGTTCTCACAGGCAGCAATGACGAAATGAACCTGTTTCGAAACAAGAAAAATAGGAAAACAAGCTCATAAAACCTATTAGCACGATTAATATTTTATCGACATTAAGGGGATGAACAGCTCAAATGTTTTACCTCCACTCCAAGAGGCTTGATTTGGCCAATGGCTTTTGCTGCACCAAGAACTGCGGCTGAACCTCCCATGTCAGTTTTCATTATTTCAATTGAACATCCAGGTCCCGTTTTAATGTTATAGCCACCACTAATGCAAAGAAAAAAATACAAATTGTTACCCAACCATACGTGTCGTCGACTAAGATCATAAATAAAACCTTATATTAACTTTAGATTGTTTTGATCGAAGTTAAAAACACATTCATTTCTTATTTCATTCAGCGTTTACTAAGGAAAGTTGTCATCCGGGCAGATGTATAAGCACCTGTCAAAGGTTAATCCTTTCCCTACCAAACCCAATTTGGTCGATACTGGTCCGGTGGGAGGTTTGTAACACAAGTGGATAAAATGAGGGGGATTTGCGGAGGCTGCAGCAACGCCAAGATAGGAGCCCATATTCAATTCTTTGCATTGCTCTTCATTTAAAATGGTAGCAGAAAGAACATCACTGTAGGCTGATGCAATCTTTGTAGCCTCTGCTGCCAGTGCGCCTAATTGTCGATGTAATAACAAAGTTAGTATCATACATGGCATCAATCATGAATTAAACGCTACGAACGTTACATCAATTTGAAAATCGAACATTTTCCTTAGGAGATAGATACAAAAATATAAGAAATTGTATTTCATGCGAACGGAAAATTGAAAAACATGTGATACCAAATGGTCCACCAGTAGCAGGAAAGTAATAGATGGATTCTAAAGCATAAAACTTAGAAGCGAACCTGGGGTAAGAACATTTGCAGGTGAATTTACGAGTTCTCGTCCTAGAACTATCCCGGAACTGACATCTTGTCCGTATTTCAGCTTTTTATCTACTTCAGGTCCAGATCCAAGGCCAATAATTTCCACGGATTTAAGAACAGATTTTTTGGACTCTGATTTGTATCTATTGTCTTCAAATATCCCAAGTATAGTCCCTGTGATCCATTCAAGCAACAGAGAGAATTCAGTGTCATATAGAACAACAAACGGTTCACTTATCCATATGCTAAGAACAAACGAGTACCAGATGCAATGGCTGAGGCAATGTTTGGCTTGGATACCGAAGAGTGTTCGTCCGGAGAGGCAAGTGATATAGCAACATCACTTGCTTGAGATGCCTTTGCTGCTACTGCAACAGTCTCACCTAGACTTCGAAAGGCTGCTACATTTGAAGCTGATTTTCCAAGACCAATCAAGCTAACCCTCTTCGTGCCAAGACCAGAAAATCTCAGAACCGTCGATTGGCCCACCTTTCCAGTGAAATCTTCCTCGGCAGAAGCTTCAGACAACAATCCACCCAAGCGCGAATCCAGCTTGTTCAAAATCGGATTCTTAAACTTGGAGTTTTCATCCTTGGCCACATCTTTCTCCGTCACACCTACTGCAAGTAAATCCCCTTTCCATTCCAAGACATCAATGTCTTTTGCCCCAAAAGATACCTTTGAGACATTTTTACAAACAGTTAACAAGCAATCAGTACTTCACGACAAAAAAAAAGGACGTCCCAAAGCCTCTAAGAAACAAAATTCAAGAAAACACAACACCATAATCGCTCAGAATGCTAGAAAATCCACATCGTTTTCAACAATTACAACCGATCAAACGAAAATCATAACAAAAAGCTACGTATAACGCAAAAGAGCAGACAAGATCGAAGCAAATCCATCATGTAGACTCGATCCTCAAAACTCACACTCCAAAAAGTATCAACACAGTCACAATCGATTCAATCTCGGAAACCCACAAACAAAAGGCAACGATGCAATCTCAAAACTTCAATCCAAGAAAACCCAATACAACAAAAGCCGCAATAAGTTTTAAAAATCGAAAATCAAGAACAGAGACTAAGTGGGTAGTACAATTTCATTGTCGAACTCACCTGGGGGGCTTCATTCGGAGTAGGATTCGTGAGGCCAAGATTGGCCTGAGCCAGTGAGTGAGCCATGAACTTCCCTCTACGAGAACGGAAGGGAACAAAAGCAAAAGAACCCCGAAGAGAAGCAGAAGAAGAAGGGCGATAAAAATGGGTTAATTTCGTAAGAAACAATGAAGAAGAACGAAAGGAATAGGATGCAGAAGAAGAACAACAACAAACGTAGGCTGTGCCCAATGATCCAACAATGGCGGCCATTCTTGGGAGTGAGAATTCACTTATTTATAGCGAAATCATCGACTTGGCAGAGATGATCCTAATTTGTAAGATGGGTTGGGTCTGTGGTTGCTGCCACTATCGCCATTGTTTGTCTGAACCAATGAGATGGGCTAAGGCTCGCTGCTGTTGCCTCTCCCTATTTTGTATTTTTATATATTCTTAATTTCCACCATTTTTCTCACAAATATCTTTTTTTTCTTCAATAAAATTTTAAATTATTTTATATAAATAAGTTTATTATGGCAAGAAAATCCCTAATATAAAAATACTTCCAAAATTTATAAAATAAATATTATAAATATTAAAGTTTTTTTTAGAAAATTAACAATAGCCACAAAATTTTAAAATTTATTGAAAAATACAAAGACTAAGAATAAAATCAAAATAAGTTTAAAAAAAAAAAAAAGTTAAAATTTTATTTTATTTTTTATTTTTAAGTTCGTCCCTGAAGTGAGCAACTCTTATCTCAAAACTTTTAATCGAAGATAAGTCAATGTTTACTATGAACCGAGAATTCAACCAACTCCGACTACGTAAACCAAATAAGGGAAAGGATTAGGTTTTTTTTCGAATTGGATTGGGTTGAATTTTTAGGGTTCGTGCATTAACATTTTTTTTTTCACGGGTCAACTAGATTTCAACTCTATTTTAANACAACAAAAGCCGCAATAAGTTTTAAAAATCGAAAATCAAGAACAGAGACTAAGTGGGTAGTACAATTTCATTGTCGAACTCACCTGGGGGGCTTCATTCGGAGTAGGATTCGTGAGGCCAAGATTGGCCTGAGCCAGTGAGTGAGCCATGAACTTCCCTCTACGAGAACGGAAGGGAACAAAAGCAAAAGAACCCCGAAGAGAAGCAGAAGAAGAAGGGCGATAAAAATGGGTTAATTTCGTAAGAAACAATGAAGAAGAACGAAAGGAATAGGATGCAGAAGAAGAACAACAACAAACGTAGGCTGTGCCCAATGATCCAACAATGGCGGCCATTCTTGGGAGTGAGAATTCACTTATTTATAGCGAAATCATCGACTTGGCAGAGATGATCCTAATTTGTAAGATGGGTTGGGTCTGTGGTTGCTGCCACTATCGCCATTGTTTGTCTGAACCAATGAGATGGGCTAAGGCTCGCTGCTGTTGCCTCTCCCTATTTTGTATTTTTATATATTCTTAATTTCCACCATTTTTCTCACAAATATCTTTTTTTTCTTCAATAAAATTTTAAATTATTTTATATAAATAAGTTTATTATGGCAAGAAAATCCCTAATATAAAAATACTTCCAAAATTTATAAAATAAATATTATAAATATTAAAGTTTTTTTTAGAAAATTAACAATAGCCACAAAATTTTAAAATTTATTGAAAAATACAAAGACTAAGAATAAAATCAAAATAAGTTTAAAAAAAAAAAAAAGTTAAAATTTTATTTTATTTTTTATTTTTAAGTTCGTCCCTGAAGTGAGCAACTCTTATCTCAAAACTTTTAATCGAAGATAAGTCAATGTTTACTATGAACCGAGAATTCAACCAACTCCGACTACGTAAACCAAATAAGGGAAAGGATTAGGTTTTTTTTCGAATTGGATTGGGTTGAATTTTTAGGGTTCGTGCATTAACATTTTTTTTTTCACGGGTCAACTAGATTTCAACTCTATTTTAAATATTATTATGAATATTAAGAATATTTGTCGTAACTTGTGAGTATTCAATATCTTAGATTTATGATATTTAATTTATTAACATAACATATATAGAAATAATCGACAACCCGACCCAGTTGGGTTGTATTATGAACATTATTCGAGTTGTTTAGGCCACTAACCCAACCGATCATAAAATTCTAGTTGGTTCAAAAAATTGATACCCGTAATACTTAACTCCAACTCAAAGTGTGGCTCTGATACCATGTTATGATATTGTCCGAGCATAAACTCTTATGGTTTTGCTTTTGGTTTTCCCATAGGCCTCATTCCAATTGAGATAGCATTCTTGGATTATAAACTCATGATCATTCTCTAAATTAGTAGATGTGGGACTTTGATCCAACAATATTTATCGGATATGCAAAGCTAAATAAACTAAAAATAAAAATTATATAAAATACTTTAAAATTTTGGAGTAACTTTATGCTTTTAAATTTTAATTATTTAAAAAAAAAAAATAAAACTCTAAAAAGTTTATACATTAAGTTAATAGATAATTATTTAAAAGAATAAAAATATTTGGAAAAAAAAAAATAATTTTCATTAAAATTATTATTCGGGTGCACGCACCAAGAAAAGAATATTACGACTTTTTAATGCTAAAAAGGGCAATCATGGGCAATAATACAAATACGAACAAATGAAGATGCCATTGCAAATAATATAAATTAAGTCACCTAATTTTTAATTAACTTTTTTATTTATTTATAATTATCTAATATATATCAATAAAATTGTATAATTAAAAATATATTAAAATACACGAGACTGAATTAACAATTTAGATGGTCAACTAGTTAACGCCTTCGACCAAGAGACAGAAGTGATTATATGATCTGAAATTTCGACCAACTCTGTATCCAACCCAAACAATAAAAGTTGGATTGGGTTACATTTTTTCGTTGGGTTGAAGTCTTGAAAAATCGAAAAAATTAGGTTCGTTTGTGGGTTGACATTTTTTTTGTCGAGTTAATTTGATAGGGCAACTCTAATCCTCAGCCTAACGATCAAGCTTTTGTTGAAGCAAAAACATTTGAATCAGAGTAATTAACACCTCTTTATACAAAATTTGTATCAACTAATAGATAAGGCTAGAATTAGATTACCTCCTACTTACTTACGATCCAAGATTTAGAGGCAAGATTTGGAAACCATGTTAAATTGAGTCACTCCACCATTAAACTTGATCAAGGGCTTGATTAAATGGCTCGCATGCAATTCTACCACAAAAATGGATTGAAACTAAAAAATTGATGTTTGGATGGGTAAGCGAAAGGTCTTAATTTGAGATTTGAATTACATTCATCCACCAATCTGATTTTTACCAGGGTATTCATAGTCTCACCGTTTGTGGCCAGGATTTATTCCCGATCCTCTTTAATCTACACGATTGAACATTTGACCCTTACATAATTTATAAAATTAAAATTAATATTTTCTAATAAATGTTATGTGCTTAAGTGGCCAGGATTTATTCTCAATTTTTTTTTTTGTTGATCCAAAAAATTTCTCCAACTCAACCTAACCTCCTTCGGGTAACAACAACAATAATTATGTTTGAGGAGGGACGAACAAGGTCGGTAAAAAAAAAAAGTACACATCGGTATGGTACTTACCACAGTGATTTCGATATTTAAGTTAGCAAGAACGTTTCCAAATTTAGTTTCGTAGAGCGTAAAAATACACATCATGAATGAATTACGAAGCATGTATAATGTTGTGTTATAGTTGAAGATGAAAATACTTCGAGAAAATATGTGTAAAGTGACTCGAGCACTCACAAACATTACCAACAAGATATACTTTTTTTTTCGTGGCTCAATTATAAGAACTTCTGGGTTAAACGTGTTTTGCTTGGAGCAATTCTATGTTAGGCGATCTCTTAGGAATTTTCTTAAGATTCATGTGAGCAAGAACAAAACATGTTGGAAAGACTCTTAGAAGCGAAGAGTAAGTAACACGACCATGGCAGGAGAATGTCGGGGCCATCAAGTACCGAACCTGAATTCTAAATCCTGATCCGAATTCTGGACATGGGTCATGACAAACATGATCGTATTAACATAGCAAATATGAACAATAAACAAGAAGCACATGCATTACCAAAAGTTATAAGAATATCATGACATAAAATACAACCACATGCAACATGTTTCATGTTTAGTGAGACATACTTTTCATGATTCCTACTAACCGCAAGAACAAGGTTCAAAAAGTAGATAAAGGAAAATGTTTCCATTGCAACGAAAACGGGCACTGGAAGAGAAACTGCCCAAAATACCTTGCAGAGAAGAAAGCTGAAAAGACACAACAAGGTAAATATGATTTACTCGTTGTAGAAATGTGTTTAGTAGAGTATGACAACTCAACTTGGATACTAGATTCAGGGGCGACTAATCATATTTGTTCTTTTTACCAGGAAACTAGCTCCTGGAGAATGCTTGCGGACGGCGAGATAACACTCAGGGTTGGAACAGGAGAGGTTGTCTCAGCAAGATCAGTAGGAAATTTAAAGTTGTTTTTTGGAGATAGATTCATTATATTAGATAATGTACTTTTTGTTCCTGGAATGAAAAGAAATCTAATATCCATCTCTTGTTTATTAGAACAGTTGTATAAAGTATCTTTTGAAATCAATGAAGTGTTCATTTGCAAAAGAGGTATTCATATTTGTTCTGCAAAACTAGAAAACAACTTATATATGTTAAAACCGAGCAAAACAAAAGCTATTTTAAATATTGAGATGTTTAAAACAGCTGAAACTCAAAATAAGCGACAAAAGATTTCTCCTAATACCTATCTTTGGCACTTAAGACTAGGCCACATTAATCTCAATAGGATTGAGAGATTGGTTAAAAGAGGACTTCTAAATAAGTTAGAAGACAATTCTTTACCTCCATGTGAGTCTTGTCTTGAGGGTAAAATGACTAAACGATCATTTTGCGAAAAAGGCTATAGAGCCAAAGAAACCTTAGAACTCGTGCATACAGATCTCTGTGGTCCAATGAATGTCAAAGCACGAGGAGGGTATGAATATTTCATCAGTTTTATTGATGATTATTCAAGGTATGGCTATCTTTACCTAATGCATCACAAGTCGGAAGCTCTTGAAAAATTCAGAGAGTATAAGACTGAGGTTGAGAATCTATTAGGTAAAACTATTAAAACACTTCGATCAGATCGAGGAGGAGAGTACATGGATTTAAGATTTCAGGACTATATGATAGAACATGGAATAAGGTCTCAACTCTCAGCCCCTGGTGTGCCTCAACAAAATGGTGTATCAGAAAGGAGAAATAGAACTCTATTGGACATGGTTCGGTCCATGATGAGTTTCGCTCAATTACCCGATCCGTTTTGGGGATATGCAGTGGAGACTGCTACATACATTTTGAACATGGTTCCTACTAAGAGTGTTTCAGAAACACCTTATGAGTTATGGAAAGGGCGTAAAGGTAGTTTACGTCACTTCAGAATTTGGGGATGTCCAGCACATGTGTTGTTGCAAAATCCCAAGAAATTAGAACGTCGTTCAAAATTATGTCTATTCGTAGGATACCCCAAAGAGACGAAAGGTGGTTTGTTTTATGATCCTCAAGAAAATAGAGTGTTTGTATCAACGAACGCTACATTCTTAGAGGAAGATCACGTAAGAAATCATCAACCTCGTAGCAAACTAGTATTAAGTGAGATTTCTAAAGAAGTTACTGATAAAACAACAAGAGTTGTTGATCAAGCTGGTCGTTCAACCAGAGTTGTTGATGGAGCTGACACTTCTGGTCAATCACATCCTTCTCAAAAGTTGAGAATGCCTCGACGTAGTGGGAGGGTTATAACTCAACCCGATCGTTACTTGGGTTTGATAGAAACTCAAGTCATCATACCTGATGATGGCGTTGAGGATCCATTGTCCTATAAACAGGCAATGAATGATGTTGATAGAGATCAGTGGATTAAAGCCATGAATCTTGAAATGGAGTCAATGTACTTCAATTCAGTCTGGGAACTTGTAGATCAACCAGATGGGGTAAAACCTATTGGTTGCAAATGGATCTATAAGAGAAAACGAGACCAAACCGGTAAGGTACAGACCTTTAAAGCAAGACTAGTAGCAAAGGGTTATACCCAAAGAGAGGGGGTGGACTATGAAGAAACCTTCTCACCTGTTGCTATGCTTAAATCAATTAGAATACTCTTGTCTATTGCCACATTTTATGATTATGAAATTTGGCAAATGGATGTTAAGACAGCTTTTCTAAACGGCGATCTTGAAGAGAGTATCTATATGGCTCAACCAGAGGGGTTCATTGAACAGGATCACGAGCAAAGGGTTTGCAAGCTTAAAAGATCCATTTATGGGTTGAAGCAAGCATCTCGATCCTGGAACATAAAGTTTGATACTGCGATCAAATCTTATGGCTTTAAACAGAATGTTGACGAACCTTGTGTTTATAAAAGGATAGTCAACTCTACAGTAGCTTTCCTGGTGTTGTACGTTGACGATATCCTACTAATTGGAAATGATGTGGGAATTCTGACTGACATTAAGCATTGGCTGGCGACACAATTCCAAATGAAAGATTTGGGAGAGGCTCAGTTTGTTCTTGGAATCCAAATTGTTCGAAATCGCAAGAACAAAACACTAGCTTTGTCTCAAGCATCGTACATCGACAAAATGTTGATTCGATATAAGATGCAGGACTCCAAGAAAGGATTATTACCTTTCAGGCATGGAGTTCATTTGTCGAAGGAACAAAGTCCTAAGACACCTCAAGAAGTTGAGGATATGAAACACATTCCCTATGCATCAGCGGTCGGTAGTCTGATGTATGCTATGCTATGTACCCGACCCGACATATGCTATGCTGTGGGAATTGTCAGCAGATATCAGTCCAATCCGGGACGTACTCATTGGACTGCCGTTAAGAATATCCTCAAGTATCTTAGGAGAACGAGGGACTATATGCTAATGTACGGTGCTAAGGATCTGATCCTTACAGGGTACACTGACTCAGATTTTCAGACCGATGTAGATACAAGGAAATCGACATCAGGATCTGTCTTCACTCTGAACGGAGGAGCAGTAATATGGAGAAGCATAAAGCAAGGTTGCATTGCTGATTCCACCATGGAGGCTGAGTATGTTGCTGCTTGTGAAGCAGCGAAAGAATCTGTATGGCTTAGGAAGTTCTTAACTGATTTGGAAGTCGTTCCAAATATGCATCTTCCCGTCACTCTTTATTGTGATAACAGTGGAGCAGTTGCAAATTCAAAAGAACCAAGAAGCCATAAGCGAGGAAAACATATTGAGCGCAAATATCATCTCATAAGGGAGATTGTGCAACGAGGAGATGTGATCGTCACACAGATAGCTTCAGAACACAACATTGCTGATCCATTTACAAAGCCCCTCACGGCTAAAGTGTTTGAAGGGCACCTAGTGAGTCTAGGACTACGAGTTATGTAATCTAGGGCAAGTGGGAGAAAAGGCATGAGTATGTGATGCCCTAGTTTATTGTATTTCTCTCTACTCAACGTTATAAAACCCCACTAGAGTTTTAGTCCAAGTGGGATTTTGTTGGGTTTTATGTCCTAAAACTCATAGTTTGTAAACAAAGATATATTCTATTTTCAATAAAGTTATTATTGTTGTTTATTCAGAAAAAATTGTTATTGAATAAAGTGAACTTTACGATCATTAATCTAAATCCAATAAACTAAGAACACTCTGGCTATAGTATGACTACTTGAACTATATGTAGAGACATAAGAGTGGATCAAGTTCAAGTATATAGTCAAAATGATCTATAGTATAAGGATAAGGCTGAGTACCTTATTCTGGGGACACTATGGATGCGGCCCACTTTTGTATATGATATAAACAATGCGATCACTAAATTGTGCATGTGGAGACATGTGAGTGGGGGCGTCCTATGCAATGAGTATTGCATAAGATCGGACCATGAAGAAAACCACTCTCACTTTATAAAGTCGTTTACTGTTGAGACTGATTTTCTTTTCATTCGATAACCTAGGTAACTCGGTTTTAATCCTGAGCTAACCATGAACTCCTGTTTATTCGGAATTATCCTTAGATTTGCATGGGTGAGAGTGGCTCTAGTTCGCCGACTCAACAGGCCTCCCATTTCAGGGGTAAGACTGGGTGAATGGCTGGGGACGTGGGGTGCAAGACGGAATTCACTCCTACCCACTTTTAGGGATAGAAGAAAGGTAGTTCCCTTAAGCACTGACTCCAGGTCTTGAACAAGGGGCCCCACCCTCTCATTGGCCTGAGAGGGATTCGGTTTACTGGTTGGACCACAAACCAATTGTTTATTAGAGGATCAGTGAGACATAAGGAACAAGAAGTAACTTCAGGGGTAAAACGGTAAATTGACCCAGCTCTAGTTACGAACAACCTGTGAAGGATCGACTTACTAATCATGGTTATATCAGATGGACAGAAATATATCTATAGTGAGGGGAGTGCAACTACTAGGCTATAGTGGAGTGTCCTAGTAGTTAACGAATGTTGGTTAACCAGGTTAATGAGTTTAATCGGTTAATCTTGAATCGTTGGAGCCCATGATCTATAGGTCCATTAGGTCCCTCTGCTAGCTCATATCGGACTAAACCATAGAACAGTGTGACGAGTGAGTTCGAAGTGTTCGAATTCAAATTAGGGAATATGCGTTACATATATACGATATATTTAACCGCAATTTTATTTTATTTACGAATTAAACGAAAAGAGAGAATCTGAGATATTTAAATAAGATTTAAATATCTTAATCAATTATGTGTCGGAATTGACTGGGATTGGCATTTGAATTAATATTAAATATTAATTAAATAGTTTAATTAATTATTTAATGTTACTTTAATTTGAAATTCATTATTCAAATTAATTGTTGAATTAAAATGAAGAAAGTCAAAATGTTGACTTTCATCTAATTAAAATGAAGAAAGTCAAAATGTTGACTTTCATCTAATGGAAAAATCATGTTAGTGGAATTTTGAGGTGTCAAAATTTGGTTTAACCAAACTTGCATGTTTGCCAAATAAACCCCACAAGTTTGAGTGGAATTTTGAGTGTCAAAATTTGGTTAACTCAAACATGCATGCTTGCCACATAATCTCAAACATTTGAGTGGAATTTTAAGTGTCAAGATTTGGTGATCTCAAGTTTGCATGAACATGCAAACTTGACTCTTTAAATAGAGTGATCATGATACTTGGAAGGAATTCTTCATCTTGATGAAAAACCTCTCACAAGCACTCTCTTTCACGTATACAAAATCCCTCCCAAGTTTAGTCACTCACCGGATTCCACAATCCCGTTCTAAGGCCGGAGAATAGTGGAGAAGACACTAGTGGTGGTTCGAAATCGGTTCGTGAGGCAAAAGGAGTTTGAACTACAAAAGGTTAGTATTTAAACTCATTAAGTTTTAATACTTATGAACATGCTAGTCATTTACAATAATTGATGTTCTAAAAGTGCCTAAGATCCAAATTGCTTCCGCATGTGTTATAGTAACACTATCAGTCTGTATGTAGTATGTTGGAGCAGTAATCCATGCTCGTGTGACAAACAACATACATAAGGTCTCGTATTAAATACTTTTCATGACATCAATTCCCTAAGAGACATGCATGTCTGTTCGTTAAATTATCATAGCATAAAAGAACCACATGTCACGTGTTACTCATGCATCAATCACTTTATCCAACCTGCCTTGTAAGCATTCAAATAGGTTCACTTACTATTTGAAGCTCAACTTGATGTTCCTAAACTTATCCTAGTTGATTGTTTCTAGGTTTGGTTCAACTGGAACATAGGTTCACCTATTAAGGCAACTGAGCTAAAAGTGTATTCACAGAGCCAACATAACTTAACTATCTTAAAGCTCGTCACAAAAAGTGTTAAAAATTATTAATTATCCAAAACAGTGGTTATACTGTCGTCTGTGACCTTAATTACATCAGAAATGATTCTAGAATAGTACAAAATAGTCAAAACGAGTCAACTTTGCTAATTTAAGCCAGATCGAGACAAGGACAGAGCGGTAGCAATATACACATCGAAAATGAACTTTCGTCTACAAGAGTACCTGTAACGGCCCAACGGCCCAGATCCACCGCTAGCAGATATTGTCTTTTTTGGGATTTCCATTTCGGGCTTCCCCTCAAGGTTTTAAAACGCGTTTGCTAGGGGAAGGTTTCCACTCGGTGTTTTGTTCTCCTCCCCAACCAATGTGGGACATCACAATCCACCCCCCTTCAGGGCCCAGCGTCCTCGCTGGCACTCGTTCCTTCCTCCAATTCGATGCAGGACCTCCACCAAATCCACCCCCCTTTGGGGCCCACTCGTTCCTTTCTCCAATTCGATGCGGGACCTCCACCAAATCCACCCCCCTTTGGGGCCCAGCGTCCTTACTGACACACCACCTCGTGTCTACCCCCTTCGGGGAACAACGAGAAGGCTGGCACATCGTCCAGTGTTTGGCTCTAATACCATTTGTAACAGCCCAGATCCACCGCCAGTAGATATTGTCCTCTTTTGGATTTCCCTTTCAGGTTTTTCCTCAAGGCTTTAAAACTGCTAGGGGAAGGTTTTCACTCTCTTATAAATGGTGTTTTGTTCTCCTCCCCAACCAATGTGGGACATAGCATAGATATGTAGAACACGTTTCTCATAACTCTAAACACTCATCTAATTGCAAAGGCTCGCAGTCTAATACATGAGTCTAGTCAATCATGTACTTACGGAGCATAAATGCATAGAGTACATTACGCATGGCAGAAAGGGATGGTTGCAGAGCCAATCGATATGCCGTTAGTTTGATTTGATCTAGAATTTTGAAGGGTCTGATGAAGTGTGAGCTTAACATACCTTACGCTTGAGCCTCAAAACACCCTTCGTAATTGCTACTTTCAAGAATACCTTGTCACATGTTCAAACTCTATGCTCCGTCTTACATCGATGTACCTTTTCTGTCTAATTTGAGTTGTACGCATCCTCATCATGATCTTCTATATGAGCTCATTGGTAGCTCGAACCAATTATGGTCCTAATAGCTCACGTTCAATCACTTCGCCCCAATATATTAAGGACCTCCACCATTTTCTATATTGAGTCTTGAACAATCTCGTGGCAATGGTTGCTTGGAAACTATTATTATAGGTGAATTTCATAAGGTGCAACTTGAAGTCCCAATGGTTTGAGAAATTCAACAGGCAAACACTAAAATGTCTTCTAACATTTCATTCAAACATTCAATATGTGTGTAACGGCCCAAGCCTACTGCTAGCAAATATTGTCCTCTTTAGGCTTTCCCTTTCGGGTTTCCCCTCGAGGCTTTAAAACGCATCTACTAGGAGAAGGTTTCCACACCCGTATAAAGGGTGTTTTATTCTCCTCCCTAACCAATGTGGGAGGTCACAATTCACCCCCTTCAAGGCCCAGCGAGACCAATGTGGGAGGTCACAATCCACCCCCCTTCAGAGCCCAGCGTCCTTGGTGGCAGTTGTTTCTTTCTCCAATTAATGTGTGACCGCCACCAAATCCACCCCTTTTAGGGCCTAGCGTCCTTACTGGCACACCGTCTCGTATCTACGACCTTCGGGAAATAGTGAAAAGGCTGACACATCGTCCGGTGTCTGGCTCTGATACCATTTGTAACAACCCAGATCCACCGCTAGCCTCTATTATTTTCCATGGGCTTTCAGGCTTTCCCTCGAGGGGAAGGTTTTCACACCCTTATAAAAGTTATTTTATTCTCCTCCCCAACTAACGTGGGACATCACAGTCTGCCAGTTTGTGGGTGGAAAATAATGCTAAAATTCAATTAGATATCCAACGTTTTCTGAAAGCTACATCAGAAATTAGACGTGAAGTGTGGGTCCCGATCTGATAGGTGCTTCCAACCGTCTACAATGGAGGCATCCTTTCCTAACAAAAAAAATGTACGAACTTGGTAAGGTTCTTAGTAGACACACGATGAAATCCATTATTATGTTTTCTCATTTTCTCTCTGGAAAGCTTAAAAGTCGCCATAACTACATTCTTTACTTCGATGTCTTGGCAAACCAATCATTTACTCACGAGCTCCGCTATATCTTTTAAAATTTCAAAATATATTTTTCAAATACTTTTAATTTTAAAGTTTTATAATACTTTTAACGTTGGTATATATATATATATAATAATAATAATAATTTTAAGAGCTTAAGTATATTTATTATTATTATTATTATTAATTTAGTATTTTCTTACATTTATAGCCTCGGGCTGAGAAACTGGGACGCCTCTATCAACGAAGAAGAAGAAGCTTTCAATCGAGAAAAAATGGTGGCTTCTAATGTGAAATCGGAGACCATTGGTCTGATGGAGAAGAGGAGCGCTATTGAGGCACAGATGGATGCCATCATTTCCCGCCTTTCTCAGCCTGGCGGTCCTGGACTCTCTGGAAATCTCGTCGACTCTGAGGTGATTGCGAATTGCAATGAAGTCATTTCCCTCAATTTCCGTGAATGAACGAAATTTTTATTGAAATTTATTATAATTCCTATGCTTTCCTGTTTTGCTGATTAGGTTTAAGTGATTTTTCTATTTTAAGCTTGAAAAGAGATTTTGTGGAGTTGCTAATAGCCTAAAATTACGATTTATTTCCAATTCATTTGCTATTGCTAAGTTGTGCTTAAAAGCATCGGAATATTGAGCATGATTTGACTTCGGAAGTTGCTTGGATTAGGAGTATATGATCAATGTGTTGTTTAGAACTTACCTTGTTCCCTAAATTTTTGCAGGGGTTTCCTCGATCAGATATTGACATTCCAGTTATTCTGTCCGAGAGGCGTCGGCTTACTGGTAGAGTGTTCTAATCTTTTCATTATAGACATAGTTTTAGTTATGGTGTGCCAAAGTGCATTTTAAATTAACAGAGTAATATTTGATAGTAATACATTTTATGAAGTAGGTTCGAAATCCCCGTGACGGTATCTTTAATCTTAAGAGTGATAGGATACCATAATCCATGTAAGTTTTGGATCATCCTAAGTTGGGGATGTGTTCTTCTCTATTTTGCTGCTTAGGTGTATAAGGATTTGAATCAAATGGAATTTATATTTCTTTCCGTTGTTTTCCATAGTGAGGTATTACTTCTGAATGCCTTTGTAATTCCATTTGGGTTCACAAATACACCTTTGACCTTTCAAGCACGGGTGAATTGAATTTTCCGGCCATTTCAGGACGTCCATCTTGGAATTTTTTTATTTTTTATTTTTTATTTTTATGATATTCTAGTCTATAGTTCTTCTTGTGATGAACACCTCTATGCAGCGAATTGAGGAAAATCCCAGTTCACAAAGATAGAATTGAAACCTTGGCCATTGGGTATTACGAAATGGGGTTGGAGCGGATCAAGTAAAGATCTGAGTTATGATTGAGTGGTTGGCTCCACAAAACATGCGTACATTACACTGATTCTTGGAGCTGACCAAGTACTAACGAAGATTCGTTATGAATTATGGAATAGTCACTCCATTGTCCCAATTGCTTAAATAGAGAGCCTTTGAATGGTCTCAACAAGCTACTGAGGCCTTTGAACAATTGAAACGTGTATGGTCACATTGCCAGTGTTGGCATTATCAGATTCAACTAGTTGTTTGTGGTGGAGACCGATGTATCTGGCACAGGCTTGAGAGCAATACTATATGAGAAGAAACACCCTATTGCTTTCTTTAGTTGCAATTTATCAGCCAAACTGCAAGCTAAATCAAATTATAAGCGTGAATTGATGGCCATAGTTCATTGTGAAAACTGCTCATTGTGATCAAAGTCCACTGTGAAAACGAATTGATAAGCCTTCTAATTGATGGCCATAAATTGGCCCTAAATTAAATTATTAGAGTTCACTAGTGCAAGCTAAATCGGCCCTATCTCCTTGGTCAAAAGTTCATTGTGAAAACGAATTAGAAGGCTTTGATGTTTTTGCTCGAGAAGATAGTGTTGCAACCGTAGTATCAGCAATGGATAAGCTCTTGGGATACAATTTCGAGGCATGATATAGACCAGGTTCTGAAAGTAAGGTGGTTGATGCTCCTCTACAACTGCCACCAACAGTTCATTTAGCTCACTTTTTGGTACCTGTCATTCTTCACGTTGATGTGGTAAAAAAAAAAAAAAAAGAGGTACTTGATGATCCCAAACTCAGTATGATTATTCAATAGTTGTTGGAAGAAGATGAGTGTGTCAAGGTATTCGTTATCCCAAGGCTGACTATTATACAAAGCGAGGTTAGTCCTAGCCTCAAACTCTTCGCTTCTTCCTACAGTTTTACAAACTTTTCATGAATTTGGGTTGGGAGGTCATTCAAGGTTTCTAAGAACTTATAAACGGTTGACTAGTGAACTCTATTGGGGTGGAATGAAAGGGACATCCAAGAAATATGTGGAAGAATGTTTGATTTGTCAGAAGAACAAATCCATGACCACTTCTCCAACTCGTCTACTTTTGCCTCTTGAGATTGTAGAACATGTGTGGGGAAGATATCTCGATGGAGCTCACTGGTATGAATGTGATCGTAGTGGTTGATGTATTAAGCAAAGAAGCCCATTTTATTGCCATGAAGCACCCGTATACGGTCAATTCAGTGGCTGAAGTTTTTATAAGAGAAGTAGTGAGATTCCATGGTTATCCTCATTCAATAGTTTCTGAGCCATGATAAAAACTGATCAGCCACTTCTGGACAGAATTGCTCCAATTGCAAGGTACTAAGCTTTGCCGAAGTACTTCCTATCATCCATGGCCGGACAACCAAACTGAAATTGTGAATAAGTGTGTTGAAACATATTTGTGTTGATTCTGTGGGGGAAAGCCCGTAACAGTGGGTCACATGGTTAAGTTGGGCGGGATTTGGTACAATACGACATTCCATATCTCTACCGAAATCACATTGTTTCAGGATGTGCAGTTGGAGAGTGATGTTAGGCTCCTAATTACGAAGTGTTATTTTAGGAGGGGCAAGAGGGTCAATACATCTCTAACCAGTTAGTTAGTGAATGTTTGTTATTTGGAGGGACCACCTGAAGGGTGGGGGGATACTGGAGGGACTAGAGGTGTCGAACAATATTTCGGCTGGGAGTATCGTATTGCCTAAGAGCAAACGTTTTCCTCTGAATATAAATATATTTTAAGGGAATATCTTACACATTTCTGACATAATTATTATACATCGAAGTGTTGACTTGTTATTCTATTGTTTGTAGAGCTGAGGAATGACCACACGGAGATCACAGAAAAGATCAATCAGAACATTCAAGTTTTACATTCTGTGAAGCCTGCTTCCAGCTTGTCACTTTCTAGGGATGCAGGTAATTGTGAGGTAGATGTTATGCTTCTGAATGACAGATGTCGTTTATCCTTACGAGTTACATGCCTCGGTATGTTTTTTTTTAACAAGAAACAAAGTACATGTCTCAATTGCAGCTACACTAGAATTTCTATCCCATAGTTAACTAATTCAGGGAGAGTTCAACACTTGTACAACTTGGATTCTGCTTCGTTTTACAAAGGTGTTAGAATGGATCTTCGTGTGTAATTCGTTCCGTTTTCTAATTTCCTTACATAATTATATGTTTATGTTAACAAGCCACACCCTAAAAATGTGGGGTGAGGTGTTTTGAGGATTATATGAAGTTAATTCTCAGAAATTTGGAAGTTAGTTTTATTTTCTAACTGTCGAAAATGTTGCGAAGGTTCTATCTTTGTCATATGCAACAGAATGTGATTTCCTTTTTGTTACTCCTATAAAAAAATTTGATGCTGGAAAAAGGGGAAAATATAGTTTGGAGAATTTAGAGAGGAAGAGGAGACTAAGGAAAACAAAGAGTGGCCAGGAAGGGTACAGAGGATATGTAAGGAGAAAAGAGAGTGGGCTTAGGTTTATGTACTAAGTAATCAATGATAATACCTAGGGACTACAATACTATTTGTGGAGATTTGAAAAATGCCCTAATATATACCGAGAAATTCACCATTATGCCACTAAATGATTAGGCGAAAACTAATAGTTCTTCTTCTTGGTATTTAGGGATTTGACGAAGATTCTTGAATTTTTGTGATAGGTGTAGAGGGAGATGTGGCAAGATTCTTAGTGTCTAATTGTTGTGTCTTCCCTAACATTTTTTTATAACTATTTTCTTTGAGATCCCACCTCGGTTGGGGAGGAGAACAAAGCCTTCTTTGTAAGGGTGTGGAAACCTCTCCCTAGCAGACGCATTTTAAAAACCTGGAGGGAAAGCCCATAAGGAAAAGTCCAAAAAGGACAATGTCTACTAACGGTGGGCTTGGGTCGTTACAAATGGTATCAGAGCCAGACACTAGGCAATGTGCTAGCGAGGAGGTTGAGCCCCGAAGGGGGGTGGACACGAGGTGGTGTGCCAACAAGGACGCTGGCCCCCTAGTGGGGTGGATTAGGGGGTCCCACGTTGATTGGAGAAGGGAACGAGTGCCAGCGAGGACACTAGAACCCGAAGGGGGGTGGATTGTGAGATCCCACATCGGTTGGGGAGGAGAACGAAGCATTGTTTTGTAAGGGTGTGGAAACCTCTCCTTAGCAGATGCGTTTTAAAAACCTTGAGAGAAAGTCCGAAAGGGAAAGCCCAAAAAGGACAATATCTGCTAGTAGTGGGCTTGGGCCGTTACATTTTCCTTCCCTGATTCTTGCTAATTGTAGTATCCCTGTGATGCCTACTTGGCTATGGCCTTCTAGGAGATCTTTTTAATCTTCCCTCACGTTCATTGTTTTTCTTTTCAAGAAATTTGTTCCTTTTAAAACAAAGAAATAACAATAGTAAAAACTAAAATATTAAATCCATCACATATGCCTGCCGATTTCACCTATATTAAGTATATATCCTGTATTATAATCACTCTAAGATCTCAAGGTTTTGAAAATTGTCTTAAGATGTATGTGCTGTTTGAATAATCATCCTATGGCATTCAACTATTAGGGAATACAGAGGGTTCAAATGTCACTGTTGCATCCCCAGCCTCAAATGGTATTTCTCAGAGCAACTCTTCCACTACCATGGACATAGATGCGAATGTTAGCATACCTTTTGCACTGGTTGATGAAATAGCGGATGCATCGCCAGCAGCAGACGATGGATTACAACTCGGTGATCAAGTTCTTAAATTCGGGAACGTCGAGGCTGGTGATGATCTGTTGCATAAGCTTGCCTTTGAAGCCCAGAGTAATCAAGGTCGTCCAATACCTGTTGTAGTTATGAGGCATGGTACTACACTCAATTTGACTGTGACGCCTAGATCATGGCAAGGCCGGGGCCTTCTTGGGTATGTGCATTGCTTGGCCTTTTTACACTTAGCTTAATTCTCAATCAAATTAGCAACACTATTCTTGAGGTAAAAAATGCTTTCTGTGATTCTGAAGAAATTGCCCTTTGACAACGGACACGAAGTTAGTAGACTGTGTTATTTAGCCTTCTATTACGGTTTACCATACGTACCATATTTGATTTTTTAGGCAAATATCTTGTATCCATTTATTGCTCTTTCCATTCATGGTCTCTGTTAATGCTTGCAGATGCCATTTTCGAATGTTGTAGCGGTCTCTGGCCACAATCTCAGCCTGTCCTGACGGTTGTTGATAAAACGGTACTCACTTCTTCTTTTCTGTTCTACAGCTCCCATGTGATACATGTTTGACAAATTTATCTTAATGTGTCTGGATTAACAATCCACCCTTCCCCCTTTTGCTGTCATTTTGCCTGGAAACTCTATAGATTGAATGAATAGGATAAGTTGAACTGTATGCCACCTTTGGATGTTAAAATATTAGTCAAATTACAACTTTGGGTTAGAATTTACTCGAATTAGTTCCTATGATTTGAGAAACCTTAATAGGAGCTATTTATGAGGATTATTCCGAGCTATTTATGAGGTTGTATCCAATCACAAGAACTATTTATGAGGCTTTATCGGAGTCATAATGACTACTTATGAAGTTTTATCAAACTCTAAGGACAAAATTATAACTTAAATTATAACTTTTAAAATGATAGGGATCATAAATTTGGTCATAAAGTTCTTTTGTTTACCTAGGTTAGCTATCTAAATCTGAAACCAACAGATTTCGTTTCACAGATAATATGGGAGAGGAAAAGTCGAGCTGAGGAAGATTATAACGAGTTTTTAATGGGTTGTTTAAGACAATGTGTGAAGTTATTAAGTTTAAAGTTATTTTTTAACCATTCGATCTTGGCCATTATTATATATTATATATGCTTGAATTTTTTTGGAGATTTTAAAATATGTAGCAATCGTTGTTAGGTGCCTAGAATATCATTACTCTTGCCCCAAATGAATACTCGTAACTGATTTCATTAGTTTGGAAAATGCAATCACATGCAACATGAAACATTATACTTTTTTCCAGCGGGAGTTAAACTCATGGCCTTTGAGTTGTGATTCTCTATAGGACTCACCAGACTAGTACCCTTTTCTTAATCTTTGAGTCTCACCAAATACGCACCACTTCCATATCCTTATAATTCGGGTTGGGTCAGGTTCTCGGGTTGGGTGTACACCCCTAATAGAAGGGAATGTAAATATATCGTACATAATCATTTATTTTCCTTTGATTTTATGCCTATATGAATCACACATTCATGAGACTCCACAACTCGACAAGTATAAAACAACATTTTGAATATTGTAAACATTCCTTTTATGAACAATGTTCTTCATTCATATGCATACATTTTTGAAATTAGAGCTAACATCCAACAATAATCACATCAGGCATAACATATATTAAACAATTCATCTAGCCAAGCATGTAAGATTCCAACCGTAAGTAAAGACTTTGATACTTTAATCCTCCATCATGCTTTCAAATATCAATTTTAGTTATTCAATCGAAATTCATTTATAAAAATCAAACTAGCTCGTAACCAATTTTATCCTATAAGTAAAGACTTTGAAAATTTTATTAAAATATCTCAAACCAAGCCAACAGCACCAAATAGGCTTGAAAGGAAGAGGAGAATTGTGTCGAGGTCAGGCTTAATCGGTCAAAATCTCTTGGACTGGCTGAGATCGGGAAATTTTGTGTTGATGGTTGATTTTTATCATTAACTTTTTATCCATGGATCTTACTCAATTCATTATTCAAGATTATACTTAAAGGGTCTACAGCATATGAATAATATTGGATGTCTTATCTTATCCTAATAACACTATTAATATTTAATGACCCACTTTATAATTGTTACAAATTATTCGATCTAAATCGTTCATGTAGAGGCATATGAGTGTCCAATATACTGAGTTTGTATAAAATTGAACCACAAAATATTTAATCTCTTTATAAATCTATTATACGTCTCAATCTGACACTCAAGTAAGATCCCTCCCTGATATTCAGGTTTTTTACACTTTTCCGGGATATCATAGGGCTCTCAGAAAGGTTTGACTTACTACTTTCTGAGATACAAAGAGTTTAGTAAGGCACCATCCACTGTGCGCAAACACCGAAGGCTTAGTGGCATCTCCTTCGGGAACTGCTTTATTGCAGCGCGAGTAAGGCCTCTGAAAAGCCAATTATATGGAAGAAAAACACAAAACCGTTCCCCTCTCACATACGTTCTCAAACACTAGATAGCAACCTGAAGGAGCCTCGTATAATCGGGATATCACAACCGCTGTCCCGGTGAAAAAGGTTCCTCCATTGCTATAAAGTGTTTTCTTCAATTTTTTTTTTTATATTTTTTTAAGGGGAAATGGTTGTTTTGTGTGTAATAAACATTGCTAATTACCCCTAAAACATCCAACCCTGAATCGGAGAAAGAAAGAGAGAGGCTTTCCTCTCAATCTTAATATTACATCAATTATTACTCCTACAAGTGAAAGCTGGTTCTTTGGTTTGCTGAAATTGGTTTGCATGGGTGAGAAATGAGAGACAATTCAATTGTTGAATCGGTATGACAACCTTCGCACCATAAAAATTATGAAAAATGACACCCCAACTTTTAATTTAAAATTTTAGACAGCCGACTTGCATTTAAAAATGTAATTTTTTTTAATAAATATAATATTTCATTTAATTTTTGGTACTTTGAAATATGTATTATATATCATATGAAAATCATAAGTTAACAAAGGAAAAAAAAAACATATTCTAACTAATTTATGGTAATAGATTATCAACCGCATGTCAGATTAATCGTATTCGAGATCGAAGCAATGAACCTATTCAAAGTGGCTCATTTCGTACCTAAGAAGCCCATGTATGAACAAGGATTAATTTTACTTCCCCACGAAGCTACTCTAAGTTGGGGGTAGGTCCCGACGAGGAAGCTATAAACACCTTTCCGTACTGTGTCTGGAGTACTTCACTTAATTTCCTCCGCAACATGCACTATTGAGACCCAAGACCCTTGAAGAATCTTTTCCATTCTCGAATCCTATTAATATCAAACCAACTTTATATCTTCCAATACATTCCTACTTTTTTTAAAAAAAATTACAAATTCAAGAATCTATTAAAATTCAATATTTTCTTAGATAAAAAATGGATTAAAAAACAAAGCTTTTTTAAGAGAAAATGAAAGAATTTACAAGTCCAACAAAAAAGAGTGCAAGAACTAATTACAGAAACAACAAAGGCTTGAATCCAACAAAATCAAACCAACTTTATGATTACAAAAAGGCCTTTAAAGTCTGTAGCTTATAATTCAACCAAAAAGCATCAAAAGATTCCTACTGAGATGATCCAGAGCCAAAGAACAGAGTTAGAAACTTTACGAGTTTAAATAGAAGAATGATAAAACAGTCCACCAAGTTGAAGTGACACAATTAATTATCAGTCTCATTCTCTCATGAAGTCAAATTCATCATATAAAATCTCTAAAGATTCTATCATCCTCATTTCCCAAGGGGGAAGGGGGAAGGGGGAAATAACAACACACACACTTAATCAATGGACAGAGCCATCAGCCCAACAAGAATGCTACACATCAAACATCAAACATCAAAATTGATAGAAGTGTTACCCGCAAGTAGAGTTGTAGTTGTGGTTGGTCGGTCAAGTGGCAAAACTTACAGCCGCCTTGTGGACACCTCCTCTCCTGCTTTCTTCTTCATATCCTAAATGGTTCGTTTCCAGATCCACATCTTTCCACCTTTACCTTCTTAAACTGTGACTTCTTGGTAGCTATCTCTTGGAAAGGATTTGGTCCATCAAATGTGTGTTTAAATTGTCGGATCTTCTTCCTCTTCCCTTGATCGTATTCTTCGTCCCTGTAAATTTGGCATATATATGAAAACGATGTCAAATATCTTACATTCGAGTTATAGCTTGCACCCACCTTAACTATTTTCACAAGACATCAAGTGAGAATATAACTTGTAGGATATTAAATTTTAGGTAAGGAGTCACCATGGTTTGAACTCATCCCCTCTAAGCCCTTTATTATTTACATGGTCCTTATCGAGCACTAAACTTACCTACCAATATGTATTTCGTTAAGCACACTAACTTCAGGGTTTTGTGTGTGTTTGTTTTGGAAATGGATATCTTTTATCTAATTAGGATTATAGTCGTGAGATTCCACATTGGTTGGGGAGGAGAACAAAGCATTCTTTATAAGGGTGTGGAAACCTTTCCCCAAAAGAAGACAATATCTCCTAGCGGTGGGCTTGGGCTATTACCATAGTTTTACCACTTTGGCCTATTATTAGTCTTTCTAAGACAACCACAAACACGAACAACAGCGAATATGGTCAATATTCACACCCAGAATGCTAAACAAACGGTATTGACCAGATTAAAGTGGTACTAGACTATTGGATCAGCCATTAGTAAAATCTGTATATGCGTTCAAGATAAAAATTGAAATAAAGCTACACTACAGCTTTAACTTCTCCTCACAACTTTCGTCAGCTTGAACAGATTATTATCACCTAACAAGCATTGGTAAATAAGAAAGGGTCAATGAGAAACTTTTAACTCACCATTCATCTGCAACGTAGCCAATGCTAACATTCTCCATACCAGTGAACCCATTCCCAGATGAAGGCATGTCTATCCCATCCCACTGCTTGACTGCAATAAATTCAATTTTTTTGACTCGTTAGAAATTTAAATAAGCCGAACAAGTTTCAGCGTCCGTAATCAATAGTAGTATAAAGTACAACACTTGATCTTCCCATCAGAACTAGACAAGTAACACTTTATAAGATTTCCGTGAATCAATGTGTAATCTTCCCATCAGAACTAGACTAATATGTGTAATATTTGGATTGGGACTTACAAAGGCTAGACTTTCAATCAACATAAGAAAGCTACAAAAGAGAAATGATTAAAACCAGGGAATGCTTTACTGAATATGCAATTTCAAAATGAGATTGCCTATGTATAACAATGAAAATGTGAATATGACTAAAGAACGCCTTTCCAGAGGAAAAAGTGCACAACTGAAATCTTAAGAAGCAGTCTAAAAGGCATCATTTCTGATACAGATACACAAAAATAATAATAATAATAATACCATAGATAAGGTTGGAATTTCTCATCTGATGTAGAGTTTACATATCTTAACATGTAGCAGGAAGGTTATGCAATTAAAACAGGTTCATAACAAGCGTCAGAGAAAAATGCTTCCAGACCTGAAGTATAATAAAAAAAAAAATGTAGGAACGCAGCATAAATTGCTTACCAACTGTATCTTGAAAGCCATTGGTAAGAGCACGACGTGAGCCATCTTGATTAGAACTTCTTTTTCTATCTTTTAAACAATTCGTCTCAACAGACCCATTGTGATTAGCCACTATGATAGAGTCAGTACTACAATTCAATGTGTTCATAGTTGCAACCACAGAATGTGCCTCTGTACTTCTCTTTTCGCCTTCTTTATCAACTATATCAGTCAGCGACTCCACTTTATGACCTTCTTTCCTTGCGCAATTACCATTACTTTCTCTAGAACCATGCTTATCCTTCTTCCTGGACTTAGAAACTAAGCAAATGGACTTGGATTTCTCAGATGTAGATGGACCAAAATCAGATGACACATCGTTTCTACTGAACAAGCTTTCCACAGTGAGAGTTTTGGAGCCTGGAGATTGGCGTTTTTTCCTTCTATGTTTCTTCTTCTTACACAGGCTTAAGGATGTCTTGAAAAGAATGTTTGAGCTGAGATGCAAACTTCCCGAAGGGTACTTCAAAAGTTTTCTTTTCAATCCTCTGCCATGCTTCGAATCAAGAGTTTTTGAGAGCAAAAGTCCCTCTACCATAGTTGAACTTGATATTTTATTTGACTCATCGGGCATCTTCTTACAATTAGAAGCATCCCCAGAAGACAAGTTACCAGCCGAAATTTGATCTGAAATGCCAACCTGGAAGAATGGATGAACAAGAATAAGTTGAAGAAACCAGAAAACTACAATTGTGTTGAGGGCTAAGGCATTTCAATGGAATATAAAGGTCGACCTTGCTACTTTCTGACATTGGTTGATTTGGTACTACTTCAGGGTCAGATTTCTTCAACGTTTTACAGCCAGACTCTTGGATTGAAGCAGCAGCATTATCATTCTGAAAGTGAAACCAAAATCTTTTAAGCAAAATGGGTCTTTTTGCAAATCAAATTGGCAACAACAAATACTCCAACCTGTAAGAAATGCAAACTAAGCATCAACTTACAGCCTGAAGAATGGCAGATGCGTTGGCATCAATTACCCTGAGAGAAGTAGCAACTGAGACACCCAAGCTTCTGTCGACATGGTTGATTTCCGTATCAGCTGCTTTGGCCAAAGAGCTCTTGGAATTAGTAGCGTGAAAGCTACTGTTCATTCCTCTGGGTAACGATGGTAAATCTCCCGCGGAACTAGAGTTCGGAATAATTTCCTTGTTAAAAGTTTTTAATGAGGAGATTCCCACTGAAGGAGATTTTGGCATGGACGATACCTCCGGTACTGAGCATTCTTTACTTGCCCGTTCAGTTTCTCTCGGGACAGATGGTCCATTTGAAATTGTTGTTTTTGATGTACCTACGTTTGATGAGTCTTTTAACTCTTTTACCAATTCATCATTGGAGGGACCATTTAACTTTTTTTCAAATGTACGATTCTGTGTACAGATGTCCTTCTGACCTGGGTTGACAATGGAACCAGGTTTATTTAAATTGGTAGATGTTTTCATATTCTCTTTCGAAGCAATGTCGACGGGTTTCTTTGGAACAACTTTTCTTCGGTCCCGTACATAAAATAACATGTATGCCTGCTGCTCAAAAACTGTCCTGTCACCAACATGTGAAACCTGTAACAAGCAAATGAATTCAATGTAAACTCAGGGGTAGGATAAGTGGAGATAGAAAATTCTTCTTTATAATTATTCACATTCATGAAAAGAAAATAACACAGTTCACTTAGGTAGAACCATTAATTTTGTAACACATACCCGATTGTCATCAAGGGCATACCACATTCCACTGGATGTTCGAACGTAACAGTAATAATGACCACTACGGGTGCTACCACCATGATGAACCAGAACCCCATAAAGAGTGTACTTCAAATCTCCATCCTGGTAATGCAAGAAGCTCAGTAAAACTATAGGATTGCACATAAGCACATAAAGGTACAGATAATGAAAGCCAAAACAAACTATAACCAAGTCGCACAGGTTCAAGGGATTTGGCAATTTTATATTAACATCTCACATTTCACGAAACAAGAACAATGTTAACTTATTGGAGTCATTGTACTATGACAGCACCAATCAACCCTTTTATGTTTTCTGTTCATTATTAAAAATATAGCCATATAAATAATTGATCATCAACACAACACCATAAAGCAATCAACAAGCTCAGAAAATGGAATACCTAACAAGATATCATAGCAAAGGTATGTTTAACAGGCATGAAACAATTTTTACATCAGTCATAATGAAAGAAATGGGAAAGGCAATCTGTTCCATAATCCAGAGTTTAACACACTTATCATTTATATGATTTATCCAGAGAAGCTCAACATATACTCTTATCTCCCTCTTCACGTAGCTTACCGATGCATTAACCAAGCAGCAACCAGTAATAAGCTAGAAGCCTAGTACAATTATAAATTTCCATAAAATGAGCAGGGAATTGCTGAGGACTGTATCAGAGAACAATTACATAAGATTGAATTTAGTTGGAATTAAAATACAAATATTGCTTTTAATTGATGATTAAGCTTTTTTCACGGGAAATTGAATGATTAGCTTGCAACAGCAGATTATTAGCAAGCTAATAGTGCATAATACAATAAACAACTACCAAGTCTATAGCACCCAAATGAAATAAAATGTGTATGAATGAGAAGCTTACAGCATAGGAACCACTGACAAAAGGAGCAAGATCCAATGTAGGGCTAAATTGAATCTTTTTGTGGATCTTTTCTTCAAGATTGTACGACTGGAATCGCTTGAGATGAATAGTTAAAACATAAGGTGCCTTGTAAACTGTGAACTGCTTAAGAGCCTTAACTTTTTGCTTGCATCGTTGACATTGATACTGCCTTTCCCCTCCATCCAACAGCTCAGGAGTAGTGAAGTTTTTAAATGCTTTATGAATAGAATCAGCCTTCACTATGTCCAGACTTAGATCTAAAAATGGATCAAACTTGTTGGAGCAAAAAGAACATTGCATGCATTTGACCTGAAATGAAGTAGAAGAATTACATGTCAACAGAAGAATTTACATAGAGGACAATGCAACCTTTAGATATCATTCTTTTTTCCACCATTTCAGGTTGTGACAGATCTGCTGATCCTAACTAAGAGATTACCTGACTTCGGAGGCGACCACCAAAAATCTTGTGTACCAAACTCTTCTCATAGGCACTAGGAGATTCACTTGGCAGGCCTAAAGGCAAGCAACACCTATGCATTGATTCAAGCAAGTTTACCATGTACTCATGAGCATCTTCTTGTCTAGCATTTTTGAAGTTGCGAGATATACCTAAGAGAACGGTTAAGAATTGAACAATCCAACATCATAGGGAGATAAAAGACAGTCTACATCCAGCTAAAATGGTTACTACTAAGAAAAATAATAAATATACCAACTTCAACATATGGTAAACTCATGCGGTATTTATTATGAAAGAGCCAACCCACAACATTTGACTCTTTGCTCTCATTCAAATGTAGAATAAGATGACAGGACATTCTTAGACCATTTTTTCAATGAATAATTTTTTTCCCCGATAAGAAGCAAACATAAAAAAAGTTCCTCTTAAACTTTTTGCCTTAACTGTTGATGATAGCATTTATACTATATAACAGTTATCCATTTCCCAAGAATCTCGAATAAAACTAAACAATAAAGAATTACATTAACTATAGCGAATTATAAGGATACATCGCAAATTAGAAACAAGATCCTTGGGTGCTAATATTCTCCCACTTGACTGCAAAGCACGGCTGACATGCTTCTGGATGGCACATAGAGCACAGAATCCAGCTACATGGCCTTCACAAATTACAAAACTGAATTAGGCAAGACCAAGCATAAAAATCTTAATGCAGACATTAAAACAAACCGAGCGTATTTGCATGCGACCCTATACATACAATGTGCATGTGTCCTAATTTTGCATAAAATGACAGGTTGCATTATCTGTACTTCTGCTCCTAGCTTTTAGACGCTAGCATACTCAGAATACATCGTACCAGCTCAATAAGATTGGGAACTTAAACTCATTTTTCAAATCTAAATTGAATTAAAAAATACAACCTAGGTCTAAATTTAAAAACATTAATTGTCAATGAGCATAAATTAGTAGTTAAAGTATCTACTCCTTTCCTTACATTTGTAGTACTAAAATCAAATTTAAAGATATGAAATATAATTCTAATAGAAATGGGAATTCAACCCCAAATATATAAATGCCAAACGCATGTGTTAGAAATAAATTAGTGTAAATATATGAACATATATATTTCCTGTTCAAAATAGAACAAATCGTCTATAAAATATATAAGATTTTGATAGAGGAAAGTCGAAACTATTTCACATTAGGCTTACGGTTAAAAATAAAAATGGCAAGGGCAAGTTTGCTAAAATGTATATCAAATTTAAATTCATTGTGTTCTAAATCTAAGCAAGAGGAATATGCAGAGTAACACACAAGAATTTTGATGCTTCCCGCTTTGAAGATATGCAGCCAGAGGCTCTGTATATGTCAAACACTGCAACACTGAGTTGAGAAAACATGTGTTCCCAAGATTTTGCAAACCAGCACCCTGCGAAAGGTAACCCCGTAGTCCTTAAGTTTGATTTCGAAAAAAATAATTGATATTCAAACTTCAAGAATATAACATGCTGGGCAATAAAGAATCTATGAGCCATCTAAATGAAGTAAAAAAAAAAAAAAAAAAAAAAAAAAAAAAAAAAAAAAAAAAAAAAAAAAAAAAAAAAAAAAAAACACCCAATTCGGCACGAATTACAAAACAAAAGATGAACATTTAGAAATTGAAGAGACAAATTCCTAGAGATCCAAGGTTCAAAATTTTATTGAAAAATCGAGCAATGTGAAAATGTAAGATTTAAAAAAACCAGCAACAGACTGATAATTACAATGGTCTGGATCAAAGACCATCTGGAAAGACAATGAATTCCAAAACTTTATGATAAACATATGCATGATACGTTTTCTTGAGATAAAAGGCGAAATTAAGCAATTCTGGTAGAAGTACAGATACGAAGAATATAATAGGAATAGATTATAGAGAGCTTGTAATACGAGGCAACAACGAAACTAATTAGCCGCAAATTAGCACTAAAACGAGCACAAGATTCAAAATACGAGTTCTCAAGAACGCCGAAGATGCCCTTTAAACTACAAATAGACAGGGCATGAAGCCACTGAACAGAGTAGAGAGTAACAACGAAAAGAAATGAAAACGGCCACATCAAATCTGGGTCCGAACCAAAAACTGACAATTATAACGCATGGGTACCCATCAATCAAACAAACACTCAAATAAAATCTTAAAACCGACACATAATGACGCAATATCAACAGAAATCATAGAGCCACTTACAATTCGGCGAAAGGTGATCTCGAAACTGAGCTCGGGGTCCAACCCATTTTCCAAAAGCTCCGACCCATCCAATTTCTTCCCCTTAAGAGCCGAATGATCCACATTAGAACCAGATTTCTGACCAAACGAGCTATTGGGGTTTAGCGTCGTGAGTTCAAAATCGCCGCCGCCGTTATCAAACCCCTTGAAAGTTCTCCTAGCTGGAACATAATCCACCCTCTTCTGAAACAGAGAAAACACTAAATCAGTCGATGCCCCAGGACAATCCGACTGATTATCACCAAGCTCCGGTTTGAAAACAACCCCGTCAGCCATTGGAAAGCCTTTCCAACAAAAATGGAAAAAAAAAAAACGCGATTCCAAAGAGATCAAAACCCTCCTCAGATTCTAAAGCGGATTTTGAGAAACAAAATCGTGAAATCTCCTTGAGAGGGCGAAGGATTCAAGGATTGGGCTGAGAGGCAATTGATTTGCAGAGCCTTCGCGCGTTAGCACGGCTTCTGCGAAAGAGGGAGAGAGTGAAAGGCGAAAGCGCCAGTATTAAACCCTACAGAAGTCTTTTTTGGCTTTTTTTTTTTTTTTTTTTTTTTTTTTTTNATTACGGTGGGCGCGTTACAGCGGATTCTGGCTTCGCTTACTTAGCCAATAGATGAACGCCACGTTTTGATTTGAGGAGAAAACAGTCCTTTCACAATGTTTGTCACTCGCAATCTGCCATAGCCAATTAAAGAATGACACGTGGAAAATAGACTCAATTTCCCACCCCGAAAAATACGTTCTTTTTTGTAATTTAAATAATAAAAATAATGATTTCAATTTAATTCCATGTAATTTAGATTCTAAATTTTTATTTATCTTGCATTTAATTACATTTTTAGTCCTTTTAAAAATAATATCGACTAAATAAAATTTAAATCATCTAAACATGCAACCTGAACTACGTTGAATTACGGTGGGGTGCGTGTGTTGCATGGTGATATATAGCCGACAGATGAATGCCATATTTTGATCAGAGGAGAAAACAGTACTTTCACAATGTTTGTCACTCGGAATCTGCACTAGCCAATTAAAAAATGACACGTGGAAAATAGACTCAATTTTCCACCCCGAAAAATACATTCTTTTTTAATCAAATAATAATTTGAATTCGTTATATATATATATATATATATAATTGAAAATTACATTGAAATATCCATAAATTCGAAAATTAAATAATAATAAGTCGATTAATTGTTTGTTGTAGACTATTAAAGCATAGATGACCTCAAATGTCAAATTCCTGTTCGAATAAATGAAGCTTGATTGTTCTTTTTAAGAAAGTCCAACTATGTTTGAATTCATTAAATACACGCTTTAGTGTAACTTTGATGAAACTTACTTTACCCGGTATTTAGGTATTAAAAATAAAACTTAAAAATATATTTTAATTTTTTTAAATTTTTTAAATCTCCACTAGTATTTTTAAAATATTTGTAAAAAAAATAGATAATAATAAATAAATAAAATGGTTATAAAATTAATTTTCAAAAAATATATATATATATATCTAACATAGCTTAATTTACTATTTAATCTTTTAATTTATGCAAAATTTAAAAAGGTTTTGTTGATTTATAAGCATAAATATTATTTAAAAATATTAATTAACACTTTTACATGGAATGAGGGCAATTTGGGGATTTCACTTTCTTTTTCCCTCCATTAAAGTATTAATTATATGTGTTACACACGAGCATAGTTCAACTAACACTATCTCAATCTTGTTGCAAGTCAGCTAGCTGACTCATCATCTTGTCACCTTAGCTGTCTACTTACGTAGACCTTATTAAAAACCGTCACTAACTCTTAATGTACTTTAAAACTAAATCGATATAGTACTCATCATTCATCAGTTCGTCTTGAATTCTTTTTTTTTCTTTTTCTTTTTTTTTTTTGGTACGAGGAATTTTCAATCATGGGCTAATGTCTTTAGAAGCTAGGATCTCGTGAACTTTATGTTGTAATATGAATGTTTATACTGGTATTCTTGAATTTTATGGTCGTGTGTTCTTAATTCGAATATTCTTTTTGATTTGGTGAGCTAAGAATAATCACGAGCACATTGTAATATTGGGAGGATTAGGGTGTATAGAGTTAATCATATCGTAGCGTTTCTAAGTTTAGGCATATATATTGAGCGTTAGAGTGTCAAGACAGCAACTTGAGAGAATGAAGCTAGTACCATACTCGGGGCACGTGGGAGGATTAGAGTGTATGGAATTAATAATATCGTAGCATTTCTAAGTTTAGGCATACAACATGAAGCATTCGAGTGTCAAGACAGCAACACGAGAAAATGAAGCTAGTACCATGCTCGGGGTACTTGGGAGGATTAGTGTATGGAATTAAGCATATCGTAGCGTTTCTAAGTTTAGGCATATAACATGGAGCATTAGAGTGTCAAGACAGCAACTCGAGAGAATGAAACTAGTACCATACTCGGGGCACTTGGGAGGATTAGAGTTTATGGAATTCATCATGTCGTAGTGTTTCTAAGTTTAGGCATACAACATGAAGCGTTCGAGTGTCAAAATAGCAACTCGAGAGAATGAAGCTAGTACCATACTCGGGACATTCATAGAGTCGAGCCTCCCTCCCGAGTTCATATTCCTTAAGGACCGATGGGGATAGACTTGGAGTATTCCAAGGCCATGTTATCTTTTTCTTTACAATTTCTTTTCTCTCTCTCCTAATATTTTCTTCCTTTTTTTTTTAATTTGGAATTAACACGTGTAAGGACTCGGACGATGACTCTAAAAAGACGGTAAAATTTTCGTGAGATAAACTAAAGAGAATTTGAAACATAATATATAATATATTTACATTATTTCAAAATATAATGTTCAAAATACAACATAAAAGTTAAAAATACAAAATAAGGAACGGATATAAAATATTTAAAACAAAAGAGCTGAGGACGACGGGTGAGGATTGTCTATGGTACCTACTCCAGAGTCCGCTTCCGACTTTGACTAGCTCCTAATTTCTTGAAATATGAAGTGAGTACAAAGACTCAATAAATAGCCTACTTGTAGGCTCTTAATCGTGTCCTTCGTATACTAGGGTACCACACTCTTTCTTGGTTTGTTCTAGTTCTTGTTGCAAGTACTTATGCCCTTAGGTTATGTTATGAGTAATGAGTTCTTTGACATGTTCTAACTTGAGGACCTTGGTCCTTGTATTCTGAAGTCTCAATCTTGGTTATGATATAAGGGTCTTAGTACTAAAGTTATGGGTTCTTGTCTTTAGAACGGATCTTGATCCATGTCCTAGTCCTTGATCGTTATTTTGTTCTTGGTGACTTTCTATGATATTGTTCTTGTTCTTGTTCTTGTTCTACTCTCCAAGACACTCCCCTTAGGATTTACGGTACGAGTCATGAACCTAACAACATATCTCCAAGGCTTCTTACGTTCCAAGCAATGCAGTCTGTGCCTACGTCTAAGGTTTCATGCATTCCAAGCGATGTAGTCTGAACCCGCATCTAAGAATTACCCTACAATACAGTCTAAAAATCTATGCCCAAGGCTTCATGCATTCCAAGCGGTATAGTCTGGATACCTATGCTCAAGGATTCTTACATTCCATACAGCCTGAAAATCTATGTCCAAGGCTTCATGCATTCCAAGCGGCATAGTTTGGATACCTATGCTCAAGGATTCTTACATTCCAAGTAGCGTAGTTTGAAAACCTACATCCAAGGCTTCTTACGTTCCAAATGATGTAGTCTGCTCTTGCATCCAAGGCTTGCCCTGTGATACAATCTGAATACCTATGCTCAAGACTTCATCGCCAAGTGGCATAGTCTGAGTCAAGACTTCATACGTTCCAAGCGGCATAGTCTGAGTCAAGACTTCATATGTTCTAAGCGGCATAGTCTAAGTCATGAACATTATCATGGGAGGTTTAAGAGGTTCTTAATTCATGACTAAGGTAATTTACTCTCTTCTTGTAGTTGTCCCTAACGTGGCCCTAGATTACTCCCCATGAAAGACCGAGAAGGTCACATGATCAGTGCAAACATGAAAGTGACATCCTGCAATTGTGACTAAGGTACCTCTAACATGGTGCAGGGAATCTCATCTAGGTGAGGGAAAACATGAGACCGAACATGACATCTTGCTAAGAAAAACATGGTGCAGAGCATCCCACCTAACAAATGATGTAATGGTTCAAGCCCACTAGTAACAGATATTGTCCTCTTGGACTTTCCCTTTCGGGCTTCCACTCAAGGCTTTAAAATGCGTCTGCTATGGGAAGATTTTCGCACCCTTATAAAACGTGTTTTGTTCTCCTCCCCAACCAATGTGAGACATCACAATCCACCCACCTTCGGGGCCCAAAGTCCTCGCTGGCACTCGTTCCTTTCTCCAATGTGGGACTGCCATCAAAATTCACACCCCTTCGGGGCCAGCATCCTTATTGACACACTACCTTGTGTCTACCTCCTTCGGAAACTGTGAGAAGGTTGGCACATTGTCTGGTGTCTAGACTCGGGAAAAAGAAAAAAAGAAGGAAAAAGAAAAAGAAAAATAAAAAATAAAACTCAGTCGCTAGAAAACCCGCGAGTTTTCCAGCGAAGGCCGAGTTTCGCGGATCCCACGCGAAACGACAACCGCACCCCGCTCAACCTTCAGCCCACGACTCCCAGGACACCTCAAATTACCTGCAAGCAAATAAAAGAAAGAAAATACGAGAGAGAGAGAGATTTCGAGTAACGCCGGCGAGTTGCAAACTTTTTCCGATGAGTCCCAAACCACCTGAAAACCAACGTCAAACGCTCAGTTACCATCACGAGAAGGATCCCTAACGATAGCACAATAACTCAAGGTACGTTTTGTGCCTTTTCGTAAGCCTTGTTGTCGGTAACCAAGGTCAGAAAATTGGGTTTTCCTAAACGTTCTTAGATTTATGGTCTTAGGAATTTTTAGGCCACAAAACTTCGAGGAAGGAAAGAAGGACGACAAACAGAGAGGAAAAGGAAGAAAGAGAACTGAAATCGACAATGGAAACGTCGCGGGAATGAGAGAGAAAATGCACCAAAAATTGCGCAGAAGTCAGGTAAGGAAGAAGGATCTATCGGATCCGGTCAGCCCGAACTGAGTACCCAGACCCGAGGGCCAAACCAATCTAAGTCCAGCCCGTGAAATTGAGGTCCAAATTTCGATTCAGCCCAAACCTCAATCCAGCCTAGTAGCCAACGGTTCAGCTAAACCAACCTGAGACCAAACCCACGATCCAACCAAACCGGTCTGCAATCCAAACACATGCGGCCCAGTCCAATAAGCCGAGGCCCAACGATCAGTCTGCCCAGTAGCCTTCTGCAGCCAACGATCCGTATCGCGACCCGAACCGGACTGTGACCTGCGCCTCGACCCAACGCCACCGCACAACGTGGCATGTTCTGATGTTGCCACATGGCACACAACAGCACAGGCGGTCCCTCAGCTCGACTTGACGCAAACGGCTCCAGCTCCCTCCGGTTACGCTCAAATGGCTGTTCAGCTCGGCTTACCTGTTTTCGGCTCGATTTCCACTATTTCGACCCTCCCGTTCCTGTTTTTGGCCCCGATTAAGTTATACGAGGCCATTTTAGAGCCGTATTTCACATTTATTGAGTTATTGGTAAATTAATTCTGAAATACTAAAGAAAGGTGGCGAGCGATGTGATAGAAAACAAACCCCGGCAACGTAGGAAGCAGCTTTCATGGAACGAGAGCTTACGTTTAGCTAATTAGGGGTACTTCGGCCAAGGCCAACTAAGTAAATGGCCTTACTCTAGGATAGGCTAAAGATTGTATGAATTATGATGATGTATGAGTATAACGTTGTGCTGTGATGTATGTTAAATGTGTAACGACCCGGAATTTTCTTCTTAATTTAAGGTCGCTACTGTATACATATCCTAAACATTGAATGCGGAAGACTTCATTTAAATTCCATAAAACATATCTTTTATCTTAAAACACACCCATGGACTTACGTGTTTTGAAAACATCTTTAAAATAACACAACAAAAAACCCGAAATAAAATAAATAAGCGTTTAAGTTAAAAACATCCTATTCTAGCCTATGTCTAAGAAAATAAATACGACTATCCTATGCATGTGTCATGGTCTCAGTTGCGATGCCGTCGTCAGTCGTATAGGAATGCCTTGCCTTAACAAAAATGTAGTAGCACATGGCTTGAATATTTAAAGAAATACTCAGTAAGTGACTCCCTATCAGGGTTATGCAACAATCACATGCAAATGAGATGATGAGATCTATCTTTCAATCTGTCTTCCTACGGTGCTGTCCTAACGGGTAATTTGGACGTGTACCATATACTCTACACACAGCCCATACGTGCGAGTATCAGCTCATCAGTCAGTTCGCACACCGCTGGGCCACTCTCCTTGTCGGGCGAGCATACTCTGGGAGCTCCTTAGGCCGAACACTGGTTAGAACCAGTAACCATCACGACAGCGCTATGCAAAACATAACGATCGTTGTCCTGCCATTGGATGTACGCATCCGTACACTCGTGATGGAATAGGGGTATCCCCCCAATGCATGAGCACACATAATGCATGAGGTCCCCAATATTTCTACTTTTATCATTAATGATTATAATCCCGCTATCATCTTTCATGCTTAACATGTCATTTCTCATTTTTTCAGTCTACGTATCATACATAATCCTAGCGGAGTTACATTTCATGCAATTTATTGTGATTTCATGTCATACATTACATGCTGTTTACATTCAGAATTATAGTATCATTCACGCCAGAATAATCCAGACACATCATAAACATCATAAACGTCATAAACATAGCACATCATATCACTTTAAACAACCTACATTCATATTTCACAAGTGTACTTAATCGAGTATAACAGGCTAGCATACAATTTAATGACACGTGCGAATCCACGGGCACGTGTCAACATACAACATACAACGCGTAACCTACGATGGGTGAGCCACTTACTTGGTAGGCCCTAGCCGAAGTACTCCCTAAAATATAAACGTAAGCTTCTAGCTCCTCGTATACGTCCTACGCTTCCGTTGGTGGTTGGTTCCTATTGGATCATTCGACACCTTCGTTAGTATTTCACAAACATAATTAATTTCCAACTTGAATTTGAGAATACGGCCTTAGAATGATCTATTTTACCTTAAACGGGGTCGAAATCAAGTTCGAGATGGTCGAAACGGTGCCAAACAGGTTTCTCGAGCCGAATAAGCCACTGCCGAGGGGGTGTCGCGCTGCAGACGTGCCACGTGGCACAACCATCAGGCGACATGTGTGCAGCGGTCTCGGGTTAAGGCGCGGGTCGTCGGGTCGAGCGCGCGAGTTTTGGGCGGTCGGACTCTAGACGCGGTTTCTGGTTGTGATGGGCTGCAGGGTTTTGGCTGCAGTGGGCTGGGCTAGACTCTACTGTTGGGCTGCAGTTCGTTTTCGTGGGCCGAGGGTTTGGCCTGGAGCAGGTCGTATCGGTTCAGGTCGCGGGTCCAGATCTATGTCGGACTTCGGCGACCCTCTCTCTCTCTCTCCTCGGTCACGTCGTTCCGACGTCCTTTTTCCTCTTTTTTCCTCCATTTTCGAGTCTCCTCCTCTCCTAATCCCGTTTATGGTGTTTGTTTGGTTCTTAAGGGCCTAACACTCTCGAAACTGAGAGGGTTCGGAAATCTGACGTTCTGTCTCCCTTACCCGACGGTGTACGACGTGTAAGCAACGTTGAAATCTACTTCTGGTGTGTGTAAAGGTCTCTGGGATTATTTTCGTTGCGTAAATCGGAGGTTTTGACATCGATTTCGTAGGGTTTGGCTTTGCCGGAGCTTTGTCGGTTTTCTCACAGTCTTTCTCATTTTTCTCACTATTTTTCTTTCTTGCAGGTGTCTTGGAGGTGGCTGAAGGTCGGGTTTGGTTTTCGTGGTGACCCTGACGTTCGGCGCGCTTTGTGGGTCGTGTGCGAACGAAAACTCCGACATTCGCTGGAGTTTTCAGTACTGTCGAGGACCGCAAATTTCTTTTTTTTAATCTGATCCGTTACAAAATGTATGTTGTTTATATTTTGATGCATAACATACATGTTATATTTGACATAGCTAATGGCTTCTATGATGAATATGATGTATGCATGAAGATGTTATTAACATGATGATGTTTTCCATGTTGAAGATGCCTTATGATGTTGTATGTCATATTGCATTACGTCGTAGATTGACATAGGACATAACTCTAAGAGTATGAAAGTGATATTAATGTAAATATCCATGAGCACGTGTTACATAGTGTAACAAAGAGATGAGACTAGAGGGTTGTGTCAGAAGAGACGCATAATTGGATTTAGATGGACCTCATGCATATTGTGTATTCATAAGCATAGGGCTACTTCCCCTAGAGATGATAGTGCGAACGCACAACGTATGATGATGAGTGCGAATGCGCACAAATGAGGGTGTTTATGAGGCGCATGACACTATGGGGTTCCACTGNTTTTATCTTAAAACACACCCATGGACTTACGTGTTTTGAAAACATCTTTAAAATAACACAACAAAAAACCCGAAATAAAATAAATAAGCGTTTAAGTTAAAAACATCCTATTCTAGCCTATGTCTAAGAAAATAAATACGACTATCCTATGCATGTGTCATGGTCTCAGTTGCGATGCCGTCGTCAGTCGTATAGGAATGCCTTGCCTTAACAAAAATGTAGTAGCACATGGCTTGAATATTTAAAGAAATACTCAGTAAGTGACTCCCTATCAGGGTTATGCAACAATCACATGCAAATGAGATGATGAGATCTATCTTTCAATCTGTCTTCCTACGGTGCTGTCCTAACGGGTAATTTGGACGTGTACCATATACTCTACACACAGCCCATACGTGCGAGTATCAGCTCATCAGTCAGTTCGCACACCGCTGGGCCACTCTCCTTGTCGGGCGAGCATACTCTGGGAGCTCCTTAGGCCGAACACTGGTTAGAACCAGTAACCATCACGACAGCGCTATGCAAAACATAACGATCGTTGTCCTGCCATTGGATGTACGCATCCGTACACTCGTGATGGAATAGGGGTATCCCCCCAATGCATGAGCACACATAATGCATGAGGTCCCCAATATTTCTACTTTTATCATTAATGATTATAATCCCGCTATCATCTTTCATGCTTAACATGTCATTTCTCATTTTTTCAGTCTACGTATCATACATAATCCTAGCGGAGTTACATTTCATGCAATTTATTGTGATTTCATGTCATACATTACATGCTGTTTACATTCAGAATTATAGTATCATTCACGCCAGAATAATCCAGACACATCATAAACATCATAAACGTCATAAACATAGCACATCATATCACTTTAAACAACCTACATTCATATTTCACAAGTGTACTTAATCGAGTATAACAGGCTAGCATACAATTTAATGACACGTGCGAATCCACGGGCACGTGTCAACATACAACATACAACGCGTAACCTACGATGGGTGAGCCACTTACTTGGTAGGCCCTAGCCGAAGTACTCCCTAAAATATAAACGTAAGCTTCTAGCTCCTCGTATACGTCCTACGCTTCCGTTGGTGGTTGGTTCCTATTGGATCATTCGACACCTTCGTTAGTATTTCACAAACATAATTAATTTCCAACTTGAATTTGAGAATACGGCCTTAGAATGATCTATTTTACCTTAAACGGGGTCGAAATCAAGTTCGAGATGGTCGAAACGGTGCCAAACAGGTTTCNGTCACACTCACACGTGTGCGTCGTGTGTAGGAAATTACTACACACCCAATTTGTCCGAGACTTGAGGGCACCCTTATGATGATTAGAGATAGGTTCCTAATTCATGATTGCATGTGTTTGCATTAGTATGACCCTTATAGTGAGGTCACTTACTGAGTATTTCTTCGAAANAGCTCATCAGTCAGTTCGCACACCGCTGGGCCACTCTCCTTGTCGGGCGAGCATACTCTGGGAGCTCCTTAGGCCGAACACTGGTTAGAACCAGTAACCATCACGACAGCGCTATGCAAAACATAACGATCGTTGTCCTGCCATTGGATGTACGCATCCGTACACTCGTGATGGAATAGGGGTATCCCCCCAATGCATGAGCACACATAATGCATGAGGTCCCCAATATTTCTACTTTTATCATTAATGATTATAATCCCGCTATCATCTTTCATGCTTAACATGTCATTTCTCATTTTTTCAGTCTACGTATCATACATAATCCTAGCGGAGTTACATTTCATGCAATTTATTGTGATTTCATGTCATACATTACATGCTGTTTACATTCAGAATTATAGTATCATTCACGCCAGAATAATCCAGACACATCATAAACATCATAAACGTCATAAACATAGCACATCATATCACTTTAAACAACCTACATTCATATTTCACAAGTGTACTTAATCGAGTATAACAGGCTAGCATACAATTTAATGACACGTGCGAATCCACGGGCACGTGTCAACATACAACATACAACGCGTAACCTACGATGGGTGAGCCACTTACTTGGTAGGCCCTAGCCGAAGTACTCCCTAAAATATAAACGTAAGCTTCTAGCTCCTCGTATACGTCCTACGCTTCCGTTGGTGGTTGGTTCCTATTGGATCATTCGACACCTTCGTTAGTATTTCACAAACATAATTAATTTCCAACTTGAATTTGAGAATACGGCCTTAGAATGATCTATTTTACCTTAAACGGGGTCGAAATCAAGTTCGAGATGGTCGAAACGGTGCCAAACAGGTTTCTCGAGCCGAATAAGCCACTGCCGAGGGGGTGTCGCGCTGCAGACGTGCCACGTGGCACAACCATCAGGCGACATGTGTGCAGCGGTCTCGGGTTAAGGCGCGGGTCGTCGGGTCGAGCGCGCGAGTTTTGGGCGGTCGGACTCTAGACGCGGTTTCTGGTTGTGATGGGCTGCAGGGTTTTGGCTGCAGTGGGCTGGGCTAGACTCTACTGTTGGGCTGCAGTTCGTTTTCGTGGGCCGAGGGTTTGGCCTGGAGCAGGTCGTATCGGTTCAGGTCGCGGGTCCAGATCTATGTCGGACTTCGGCGACCCTCTCTCTCTCTCTCCTCGGTCACGTCGTTCCGACGTCCTTTTTCCTCTTTTTTCCTCCATTTTCGAGTCTCCTCCTCTCCTAATCCCGTTTATGGTGTTTGTTTGGTTCTTAAGGGCCTAACACTCTCGAAACTGAGAGGGTTCGGAAATCTGACGTTCTGTCTCCCTTACCCGACGGTGTACGACGTGTAAGCAACGTTGAAATCTACTTCTGGTGTGTGTAAAGGTCTCTGGGATTATTTTCGTTGCGTAAATCGGAGGTTTTGACATCGATTTCGTAGGGTTTGGCTTTGCCGGAGCTTTGTCGGTTTTCTCACAGTCTTTCTCATTTTTCTCACTATTTTTCTTTCTTGCAGGTGTCTTGGAGGTGGCTGAAGGTCGGGTTTGGTTTTCGTGGTGACCCTGACGTTCGGCGCGCTTTGTGGGTCGTGTGCGAACGAAAACTCCGACATTCGCTGGAGTTTTCAGTACTGTCGAGGACCGCAAATTTCTTTTTTTTAATCTGATCCGTTACAAAATGTATGTTGTTTATATTTTGATGCATAACATACATGTTATATTTGACATAGCTAATGGCTTCTATGATGAATATGATGTATGCATGAAGATGTTATTAACATGATGATGTTTTCCATGTTGAAGATGCCTTATGATGTTGTATGTCATATTGCATTACGTCGTAGATTGACATAGGACATAACTCTAAGAGTATGAAAGTGATATTAATGTAAATATCCATGAGCACGTGTTACATAGTGTAACAAAGAGATGAGACTAGAGGGTTGTGTCAGAAGAGACGCATAATTGGATTTAGATGGACCTCATGCATATTGTGTATTCATAAGCATAGGGCTACTTCCCCTAGAGATGATAGTGCGAACGCACAACGTATGATGATGAGTGCGAATGCGCACAAATGAGGGTGTTTATGAGGCGCATGACACTATGGGGTTCCACTGACCTCCGGATGTCGTTACAAATTAGCTTGACCAGAGGGTCCAAGGGGTGTGTGAGCACCCTGGGGAGTCACACTCACACGTGTGCGTCGTGTGTAGGAAATTACTACACACCCAATTTGTCCGAGACTTGAGGGCACCCTTATGATGATTAGAGATAGGTTCCTAATTCATGATTGCATGTGTTTGCATTAGTATGACCCTTATAGTGAGGTCACTTACTGAGTATTTCTTCGAAATACTCAGGTCGTGTGCCATATTGTTTTTCAGGTAAATGCAAGGCGCCCATATACGGTTGACGGCGACATCGTGATCAGAGACTGTGGCGCGTGCATAGGATAGTTGCATATTTAAAATTCCTAGTCTTGGTTAGAATAGGGTGTTTGCATTTCATTTGTTTAAATTATTTAATTTGTAATTGTTTTTATTTTATTTTGAACTGCAGCATGATGTTTGAAACACGTAAGTTCGGTAGTGTTTTCTAGTGATTTAATGCATTCTGAAGTTTTAAAATTTTCCGCTATTTAAGATGAGCATCTTTAGAGTTATATTATGCATTAGAGACGAGCATGAGACGTTAGTGACAACTCTAGATATGTGGAAATTTAAGGTCGTTATAGATGAAAACATAGGCCTCTAAAAGCACCGCGCGGTGGGAAGTCTTGGGTCACCTCAGGCATGATTAGAGTATGACCTAACATTTTTTCATGGGGAGTAATCTAGGATCACATTAGGGCATGAAGTGTAATATTTTATCTTGGTAGTTGTAGAGCTTGTGTGGTATTTTCCTTGGGTTGTCATTCATAAAAAATTTAGCTTATGAACCTATCAGAGTAACATGCCTGAGTTATTCTAGAAAGTCATAGAGTCGTAAGGTCTTGAGTCTTGGATAAGGGTTACTTGCGTGGTTTATTTTAGGCGTTTCTTAGGTCCTAACTTGATTTAGGTTCGAAGCTTGCTCTAATCAACTTAAAACACATCTACATATCCTTAGGAATAGACCTTTAGACCTTATAAAAAGTAGCAAGTCATTTAAAGCATGTCTAGACCTTGAAATATCATAAGGAGTCATATGGGCATTTTGGTCATTTTATTCATATTTCTTGGTTTAGCTACTTAACGTATTCTAATGACTTTCAAACTTCACAACATCATCAAATATCATAAAATAAGATCGAATACAAATTTGCATATCAATTAGAGGTCATTTAGATTATGAACCGATAAATTACCTTAAGGACATTATGGTCATTTTACACTGATACTTGGTTTAACTAGTTAACCTTGTCCAATGACCAAAAAAAATTCATATATAATCTTAGCACGTCATAATAGGCTCAGTATTAAAAATTTTGTAGGCAGCGGCGTTCATTTAGTGGTTATTTTAACGTTACTTAAATCTCGAGCAAATCGATCGGTTCAAAGTCTTAACTCACGGTTCTTGGTGTTTTTCATATTACTTTAATTCATACTTGATTTAAGATTCATACGAAAATCTAAGCGATTCTGTAAGTATTTCTTACAAAAAGTTCAAGACGACTATTTACCTTGTCGTTGACGTTTAGTACCTTCATTCTCGAGCTTTCGGTATCCGAATTACTTCAAATTTTCCTTCACACAATCTTAGGGTGCCTACTGGAATCATAAAATTTTTCATGAGAATTGATCTGGGAGAGGGTTAAAATTGAGAAAAACTGAGGGAAGGTCGAAGTTTGGGTTGACATTGAACTAGCCACGTCGTCGTCTTCTTCCTCGGGAAGTAAGAAGACGCGCGCGTCCGTTAGAACCACCGTCTAAAAATAACTCTCTATTTTTTTCATGAAACTAAAAGATGGTGTTGCAAGGAACAGATAGGTGAAACCTTCTCGTGGATCGTAGCTTAAGTTATTTGTCTCCAAAGTTAGTTGGAAAACATATTTTTTTGCCCGAGTTCAAAACAAATGATTTCTGATTGGGCAGTAGTTTCTAGAATCTCTTCCTTATTCTTCCCTCTAGCTAAAAGATTTTTTTTTGGTGAAACGTTTTTGAGTGTGTGACTTTAATTTTGAAAAATCATCATTGGTCTACAACTCACCCAAAAATATAGATTTTCGTTTTCTTAGGCAACTCGTTCTACGACGTTTTAGCTCTCGATTCCTTCATCAAAATTACTCATCTCGACCTTCTTAAGCTAAAATAATGCTTAATTTTAAGTAAAATGAATCATAGGTAGGAGTTCGATACTTACCCCGAAATTATACCCAAAATTGATTTTCATCAATTGAACACGTTCTTGGGATTAATTCTCTTCATTGTATTCTATGAAAATACACCTTTGAATGTGCAGAAACTGATTGGGATTGGTCTCACTCGACGAATTGGCTTGTAGGATTGGATTGAAATTTCAAGCTTACTTTGAACTTCTTCAATGATGGCCACTATTGGGGGAATAAGTTCTAGGTTCTTTTAGCGCTCGGTTTCTTCATAAAACTTGTGGGTAATCTTGTTTGGAAGCTGTATGAACCCAAAAATTAAATGGCTATAACCCACGATTAGCCCTACTCAATTCTTGTTCCATACTAATGCCCCAACTTTAGACTTTATAGGGAGCTTAAACCGATGTTGAAACTTCAAGGATTGTCATGATTTGAAGATTGAGTTTTCTAAATTTCTTATCGAAAATATCATCTCCGATCAGTGAGCTACCGACCGTCAATTTGAATTATGGTTAATGGATGTGATGACGTGTGTCTTCTCTAGAACATGCTCAAATTTGGTAAAAATCCAACGGTTGAATTTGAAGATACAATCCATAAGGCAAGAAAAAAAGAGAAGAAATCTAGTGAAAAAGAAAATCCCCCCTCGAGTTTAAACCTTAGGTTCATAAATTGAAGCAAATTTCGAATTTGAGCTTCGGTTGGAGGAAAACTGAAACATAGGCTCTATTCCGAACCTTGGAGACTCGAAATCCACGCGTTCATTCCAACCAGACGCGTGATCGTCGTCGCATCCTGCCTGTCTCCACGTTTGCCGCTGATAACTCTCGTCCAACATCGCAGCCCATCTCGCCTTGCGACTCTCCACAATGGTATGATATTGTGCACTTTGAGCATGTCATGACTTTGCCTTGAGTTTCCCCAAAAGGCCTCACACCAATGAGGAGAGTATTCCTTGATTATAAACCCATGATCATTCCTTAAATTAGCAGATGTGAGACTTTCATCCAACACGTGTCAGGCCGTCTCTAGCTCTCAGCTAAGTCGATTCCCCTATCGTTTGCTCCACCCGGCTCAGTGTAAAATATTTTAAAATAATAATAAAGTCCCTATTATATGCCTCACTTAATTACGAAATGCTTAAAAAAAATGTCAAAAACTTAAATGTTCATAGCAAAATCATTAAAACAATTACGGTTGAAACGTATATAAAATAAAGTAAAATAAAAAATACCCTGACCTAACCTAAGGGCTACAAATAACATGAATGCTTCTACTCTATCTTCGGTCTCATGGCCAGCATTGCGACGTCACATCTGAGGTGCCTTGTGATATGAAATCACTACAAGAGGAGTAAGATTTGGATTACCTTGTTGATCGAATATCTCAAGGCAAGAACACTTGTTTGAGATTCGAATCACTCCACAAGCAAGATCGATCATGTATAACTTCAGTGATTCTAACCATGCAATCTAAATTTAACCCTAATGATAAAGAATCACTACACGGGAAAGTAAAATTTAGATTACCTTGTTGATTAAATAGTCAAAGCAAGAACACTCGTTTGAGATTTGAATCCCTCTATAAGCAAAATTGATCATGTCAAGCTTGAATGATTCTACATGCAACCTAAACGGTAAAATTGCAAATAAACTTAGCCATTGGCTAAAGGGAGCACAAATGTTTCTTTTACTACATTTTCCAAGTCTCCTTACCGTAGTAAACATAAAACCGAGTCATTTCAAGAGTTTCTAACATTCGTACTTTATGACTATAATTAACCATTATGTGTACTTTATGACCGTAATTATCCACGGTGTAAATAAGTTTTAAAATACATTAAAAAAAAACACTATAACTCTAAATTATGATCCACCCAAAATTTATAACAATGAAACTCCATTCTTCCTCAATGTGACATGAATTGAAATATCTTTTGATAATTTCAACAATTTTTTCGTCACATCTTCATCGAAGTATATTTTATGATTGATGTCATTTGGTTCATATCATTTTACCTTTATCTTAAAGGAAAGAGTAACACATGTCTGGAGTATTTTAAGAAATATTCAGTAAGAAAATGCAATCACATACAATCATGTTTGGGACATGTCATAAAGCATCACTTCATGGTCTTGGTCTCAACTTCCAGCCTGGGTAGGATTGGATGTGTAGTACTTCTCAACACACGACTCATGTACACACACATGAACCCTCTGGCGAGCTCGTATATGTAACACCCGCTCATCGTCAACGCGATTCACAGGAGCTACCATTGACATCGATAATAAACTCCGACAACCCATCATAAATTCTAAAATATTTCCAAAAACATCCCGTAAAACATTTAAAACCAGTACTATTTAAAACTTAAAACAATAAATTCTTGACCGCGAAAGCATAAGTACACAAAACAGACACAGACATGGATTCCCATTAGTCTCTAGCCCGCTGGTCTCGTCCTCGTCCTCGGTTGGCCTGCATCAACTAAATTTGGAAATAAAAGTTAAATAATTTTGATGAGTAATTCCGTAAGTAGCCAACTTTATCTTTCATGAATTCATAACTAATCTTTCGAGGTGTTTTTAAGTTTTACTCGTCATTGACTCCTAGTTTCTCTTACTAGGGTCATCTGTTCATTACCGAGGTATCTCAACTACCTCCAGCTTAGGTTACTGACTCTCTCTTGATATGCTTATTTAGAATTTGCGGACTCGTATGTAAGACTCGCTCTCAATCAAATACGACCCGTCTACTAATTTCTCTGGCGGCTTGTTTATCTCATACACCAACGGTCAGGAATACTCATGCTAGAGTCATAACCTTTCCATTAACATGCATAACATACTCACATTTACTGCATGCTTTCATACATTTATCATGTTCAACACACAGAACATTCTGGCAATCATTTATATCATGCTTATATCACAAGCAAGCAGTCACAATATACAATAAACATTCAATATCATCAAAGCTCATCTTAACATACTAAGCTCTTAACCAGGTAAACAACATACTCACATGTTGTGAAACAAGTTAAGAACTAGTTCAAGAATTGATATGCTACTTACCTGATTTCGAACTCCTTTTCCCTTGGATGTACGTTTAATAGGGTATTTCAACACAATTCCTTCCCATTAGACCTATATTTTACAATTTTTAGGATAAGTATAGACCAATCTTGATAGAAAAGGTCAAAAGGAGTCGAACGGAACAAACTGGGAGCCAAAATAGCTTCACACGCGCCAACACAAGTTCGGGGGTGGTTTTCTCACGCGCCTGATCTGCGCATAGTCGCGCTCTCACTCACGGACTCCCACACGCCTCGCGTGTCTCTCACGCGCTCGTTTTCAACCTCACATTTCTGCAGTTTTTTCCTAGCTTTTCCATTAATGCCTATTATATCCCGAAGCCATATTCCACCTCTACAGCCCGTATTTCGTCCCGACTTCCACTACAACTTTATAGATCTCCTTATTACCATTCTAACAAGCACTATTTCATAACTTATTACTCAGTATAGACCAAGATATCGGAATTTAAAGATTCGGTCAAATGAATTTTCTTACCTTTGAATAAACGCCTAATATGGCTTATCCCTTGAGCTTCCAACGCTGATAGTTTCCACAAGCGTTCCTCTAATCTCAAGCTTGCGCCACGACAAGAAAATCACCAAACCATGGGTATTTCCGAAAGATTCACAAATTTTAACTCTGCTCCCACAACCCTCTCTACCACCCTTCATCACCCCACGCGCCTCCATCTGCCTCTCTTTTTCCCCTTTAGTCCACCTGTCCCTTCCTCCTTTCTCCATGATAGTTGCTGCTCTCTTCTTTTTTATATTTTTTTTATTTAACTAATTCATTTATTTTCTTATTTCATAATTATCATAATAATAATAATAATAATTATTATTATTAATTTCAACCCAAAAAACCTACCTACCTAAACACATTATTTTATTTTTGGGTCATTAGAGTATAGGTACCCACTGGACATGACCTTCAACTAACATTGTGATGTCTCACATTGGTTGAGTAGGAGAACAAATCACCCTTTATAAAGGGTGTGGAAACCTTCCCCTAGCATACGTGTTTTAAAGTCTTGAGGGGAAGCTCGAAAGAAAAAACCCAAAGAGGACAATATTTGCGTGGATCTGGGTCGTTACAAATCGTATCAGAGCCAGACACCGGACGATGTGCCAGCCTTCTCGCTTTTCCCCGAAGGGGGGTAGACACGAGGTGGTGTGCCAATAAGGACTGGGCTCCGAAGGGGGTGGATTGTGATGTCTCACATTGGTTGGGGAGGAGAACAAATCACCCTTTATAAGGGTGTGAAAACCTTACGAGGACACTGGCCTCGAAGGGGGGTGGATTGTGATGTCTCACATTGGTTGGGGAGGAGAATAAATCACCATTTACAAGGGTGTGAAAACCTTACGAGGACGCTGAGCCCCGAAGGGGGTGGATTGTGATGTCCCACATTGGTTGGGGAGGAGAATAAATCACCCTTTATAAGGTGTGAAAACCTTCTCCTAACAGACGTGTTTTAAAACCTTGGGGAAGCCCGAAAGAAAAAGCCCAAAGAGGACAATATCTGCTAGCGGTGGATCTGGGTCGGTCGTTACAAACATACACCCACCCTGAAAGAAAAAGTCCAAAGAGGACAATATCCGCTAGCGGTGGATCTGGGTCGGTCGTTAGGACAATATCTGCTAGCGGTGGATCTGGGTCGGTCGTTAGGACAATATCTACTAGCGGTGGATCTGGGTCGGTCGTTACAAACATACACCCACCCTGTTGGTACACAGTAGGGGTCGGTCGTTACAAACATACACCCACCCTGTTAGAGGGAAGTGAGCGCGCATAATATTGTGGTGTATACAATACCGTATCATAACATTATGACGAACATAAATGTCGTAAGGTACGTGTCCGTACGAATCATAGCAGGGAATTATCCAAATGCACGTGAACATACAATATGCATGAAGTCTCCATAATACCCATAGTTTAATACATATCTTCGTTCATTTCATATGGAACATAATCATTCCATGTATTTCATAAGGTAGTATACAATATGATATAATACTTTCATAACATGTCATATTCATCAACACAGACATAATAAACAAACATAACAACATGATATTTTCAAATTAATTTTGGTATTACTAAAACAAAATCCATAATTAAGAACATTTCTAAAATTTAACATTTTATTTTTACTTTTGAATTTGCGAAGGTTCTCCGTTGTTCTTCCGCGAGACTCTAAGCCGCTATTGTTCGTCTCCAGTTCAGCTTTCATCTTGTTCGTTTCAATTCCAACGATTTCTTGTTTCCTTTTCCAATTCACTTCCACCCCCAGATCCGCCTACTATATATTATTACTCCTCAATCTTCACCAAAGGTGATGATTCTCTATCGATTTCTTAATCTCTGAAAAATTTCAATTATGGCGTTTCGTACGAGTTCTCATTCTATTCGTTTTTGGATTCTGTTAGTTTTTTCAATGCCATGCGGAATGAACTGAACCTTCAGCTGCCGAAGTCGTTTGACGATTTCTTTTTGGGGTCTGCCTCCAGTTAATTGTGCATTTGGTGGCAGACTAGGGTTTCTGTCAATCTTCTCCTTGTTTTCGAGATCAGGCTTCTGAAGCAGCAACAGGCAAGGGGAGATTTCCTTTTTTATTTTAATTTTTCTATTTTTTTTTCCTGTTTGATGTGTCTTGTTGTTGGTAAATTATCTTCCTCACATACATTACTTGAATTTTGATCCTGTTGATAATTTCCGCATACACCTTGGTGTTCATTTTGCAGTATGGTGGATGCGGTTCAAATCTACTACAGTATTATTGCGTTTTTTTGCACGGTTGGAGCCATTGCTCTGGCGGTCCTTCATATTTACCGGCATCTTTTGAACTATACGGAACCTACTTATCAGAGATATATCGTGCGAATCATCTTTATGGTCCCGGTTAGTTTTCCTTCCCCACGTTTCATTTTTAGTTCAGAAAAGATCCTTTGGCTTTGTTTGGTTGTGGGTTCGTTAGAAGGCTTCCTTATTGCCATGTTCATGGTTGAACACCACGTATCTCTGATTTATGCACCACATTATGTTCCTTTATATCCTAGATGATATGCATGTTTCGAGCTTGATGATTTAATGACAATTTATATGTATGTGTTCATCTTTGTTCTGTTTTCTTGTTGTGTTACCTTGTATGAATTCTTGGACTTTGTATATTATTGCTTCGAGGAGGAAGCCTCAAGTTGCATCTTGTTGGAAAATTGCGAGAGTCTAACTTTTGACATAGAGAAAGTCGAGTAAAAGTTTCAAGTGTCGGGGGGCAGTTTATATAGCTCTTCTCTCTAGATGTTTTAGCCACCATTCTTACGTACTTTCTTTCTTACCACATTCCATATAAGCAGCATAAATCTTGTAGAAATTCCAGAGAAATTTCAATTGGGAAGGTTCGAAAAGTGAAAGAGGATACAATTTCGCTGAGGATTAAGTCTCTTTGACCCTGGTTGAAGGATGTCCAGGCATTGGAAATATTTGAAAAGAAAATGATGCTCTTTTCATGTTGAGATTTCCAGAGAAGAAGAATCTCTATGGCACTTAATTATAAAGAGAAATCATGGATCTAATTTCAAATGGTTGTTGTACTGACAATAGCAATTTTTTTAGCGATAAGAAATGATTATTGAAGTCAGCATTCTTTTTTTTGTTATTATTGATAATGACATTACATTCATCAAGGAAAATGCAAGAATTACAATAAAAGCTACACCAAAAACCATGGCAATATAGGGGGAACCACAGCCTAAAGTGAGAGAAAATTACAGAAAGGAAACAAGTTGCAGCCAAAAATCTCGAGGAATGTATTGGAATGAGCATCAGAACGAACATCGTCCCACACTTTTTCCTTCCCTTGACATGGCCATTTGTTTTTATCCAGCCAAATGTGTCACTACAAGCATGAGTTTCTTCTTCATCTTAGATTGGCATACATTAGGAGAGTTTAAAAAATGGGAAGGAAATAGAGAGGGATAACACTCAAAATGGTCTAAATAAGGGTGAATCTTTTTCTTTTGAAGAAAGACGTCTCCTAAGAAGAACCATCTTTCTAAATCACTGATCATCATTGGATTCCGGAAGGAACTTGTTTAGGATTATCACCCAAAAGCAAACCTAAGTAGGGAGAAAGGAGTTCAATCTCTAGTCGTATTCTTTATACAAGATTGGTTTTCTTTTTTTCTGTTTAGGATTATCACCCATTTACTGAAAACTTATTATTTTATTTTCTATAAGAAAAGATTTTCATCCATGGGTACTGCAACCTACAATGTTACTGAACTTATTGTGTTCTGATGATACCATCTCGCCAGACTTCTTCCTTGGGGACGCCTTCACAGTTCCTAAAACTCTTACCTTTAACTTCAAACAAAAGTTAAAGATCAATAGAATCTGCAAGATTCAAAGAAAATTGTTTGATGTTGAAAGGAATAAAAGAGTTGGTTTTGTTCTGAATTATTAGGTGATGTTGCGTAAAAATTCAGTGAGATGTTTTTGTAACTTAGAAAGCTCAGGAGCTTTCCTTCTAACTCCAAACAAGAGTTAGGATCAGTAGAATGTGCAATCTGTAAAGAAGGTTATTTGTTGCGGAAATGAACATAAGAATTGGTTTTGTTTTGAATGATTAGCTGATGTTGCTTCAAAAGTCAGTGAGATGTTTTGTAGCTTAGATATCTCAGGAGCACTCTTGTAAATTCCTTTCCTTATATCTTATCAACAATCCTCAATTCTCAAAAGAAGCACTCTTATCTGATTTGGAAAGGAAAAACCCACAAGTAAAAAATTTCCCTTCATTCCTAGTTCCTTGAGAATTAATATACTGGATTAACAAGTGGAAACCTCGATGGCCCTTTCTTCTATAAGTGTTTCAAATGCAAGATAGGTGGTGAGGACATCACAACTTGTTTATTCACCATCCGTTTGTGTATGTTTTGGTGGACCCAACTCTTAAATGATATTCAATGTTTTTAGTGCTCCCCCATAAAGTTAGAGTTTTATGTTGAAATGCTGCCAAAGCCTTTTCGTCACTTTTTGTGAATCAAAAGATTTTTTTGGGATTAGAAACCAAATTTTCAGTGAGAAACATGAAAGGATATACAAGAGCATTAAAAAAGACAACCCAATCCTGTAAAAGGGTCTCCAATCCAAAAGAGGTCACCACTCACAAGAAGGTATTAAATCTGGTATTTTCCCAAAGAACATCTCAAGATCGATCAACCCTTAAAGATTCTGCTATTTCTTTCCCCATGGCGATCTCAGAAAGAAAAAAAGCCTGTCAAAGAACTTTCCATTTATCCTTAAAGGGAGGGAACAACACGATATCTGTTGGATCTTCAATCCCTATTACGAACAAACGGAATCCCAAAGGTGTCCTAAAACTTTTCCAAATCAAGTGAACAGATTGGCAACTCTACAATAAATCATCAATATCCTCAGAATCTCCTATACACACAAATGCACCACTGAGGATCGAAACACGAAGAGCATCTTTCAATGCGATCCAAACTTGACTTTCCCATGCAAAACTTGCATGGAAAATATTTCGATAGAAAATAATTTGAAATTTAGGGTTTAGGGTATCTTTGGGAGGGAATCGGTAGAAAATAATTTGAAATTTAAGAAGGGAAGACTTCCTTTTTATGGAAATAAATAGTTCATTGCCTCAAAATAGAGTGCTTTTCACATAGATTTTTGTTACTTATCTTATTTCCTTCTAAACACCAGTTGGAGGGTGTGTTTACAAGGCCTTGGTTGTAGGATTGGGTTGATTTCTTGTCCCCCTCCCATCTAAACTTTGATCCCTTTTTTGGGGAATCTATCAACCCCTGCTACCCCTGCAATAAGTTTTCCTGGATTACTACATGCCAAAAGAGGTGTTGGAGCTCAAAATAGCTGCTTGAAACTTGCCATGGGTCATTTGGACTTTTCTCAAAAGGCATCGTAAGTTTGTAAAGGGTTGGGATGAAGTTGCTCTATTAAACCCTTGGTGAAGAAGTTGGGACTTACTTTAAAGAATGGAGCGTTGAAAACCATTTATACATTGTGTTCTAAGATTACAAGTGGTTAAACTGGGACAACAAAAATACTTCTAACTAACTACCACTTTTGTTTGCGTAATTTGCTACTTGTTCATCTTTCCTTTTCACACCATCTTTCCTCCAAACTTTTTACATTTACGTTTTTGCTTCTTTATATGTACTTTCGTTGTAAAACCTTTGTGTTTATTCTTTCTTTCTTTCTTTTTCTTGTTTGTCTTCCTTTTTGCATTATGTTATTAGTAAATCCTAAAATTGCACCCTTGCATCACAGGTATATGCACTGATGTCCTTCTTGTCTCTTGTTATACCTTCGAGTTCAATCTATTTTAATTCAATTCGAGAAGTGTAAGTAGTCCTTGCTTAATCAATTCTTTATGGAATTTTGAAGTTTGTCTGTTTCTACTTTTTTTTTCTTCACGATCGAATCATGTATTTAACAGCTTCTTGGTCATTCCTTTTTCTTGTATTGTTGGATTTCTTTAATGGCCATCTAAAACATGCTTCTTGAATGCTCCTTTCTCCCAAAAGTTTATGTGTAGAGAAGTTATATGCAAGTAAACAAATTTAATAAGAATGAATGCGGTCATTTCAGTTCTCATGCCTTCATTTAAACAGTAAAAACAATTTCGTATCATTGTCCTTTCGGTTATGGTTATGGATCAAATATCTAATCATTAGTTTTGATTTTTTTTAGCTATGAAGCTTGGGTCATTTATAATTTTCTGTCATTGTGTCTGGCATGGGTTGGTGGTCCTGGAGCTGTTGTAATAAGTTTAAGTGGTCGTGTACTGAAGCCATCATGGGGCTTGATGACGTGTTGTCTTCCTCCTGTACAACTAGATGGGTAAGTTTGCAAAATTCAATTTTTTTGGATTGATGTAATGATTGAGTTATTAATGGCAGCATATACTAGTCAACATTGAATTATGTTAACTCACTTGAATATAATAGATGTACACCGTACATGTAGGCATAGTTAATGCATGCTTCATTTTCTTTCATGGCATTAGTGCCTTTTAACGAAGAGTGTCCATGAAAAGGAGGCGGCAGAGAGATGCCTATTTTAATGTAATTTAAAACACTGTGCTCCACTTAGCTACTTGTATTAGGATTTTCTGTTAAATATGTTTTCAACAAATCCTACTCTTTTCGCAATGATTCCCCCCCTACTATTTCCTAAGCTTTTCATATGTTTCCAGTATTGGATCTCCCTTATGAATTCTCTTGCTACTACAAAATGCTTTTTCTATGGATCTCCTAAACTCATGAGTGGACTTTTGGATTTGGCTTGTTACAACAAATCGTACTTATAAATCTCTCTGTGATTTATCAAAATGCTTTTTCTTTGTTACAAAAATGGCGTTTCCTCTTCCCATAGAAGGTAAATTTTTTTCTTAAAGGGGGATTTGCGCACTGGATTTCTTAATACTCAAGTCATTCCCTACTTGGTTTATCGTCCCTTCTCTTGTGAAATGAAAAAAAAAAAAAAAAAAAAAAAAAAAAAAAAAAAAAAAAAAAAAAAAANAAAAAAGAGGGAGGGAGAGAGATCCTCAAATCATCCTTTCTCTTGCATCTCAATTCTTCGAACATCGTTGGAGTTCTGGACAATTTAGGGAGAGAAACAAGTTTTTTAAGAGTGAATAAAGATCTCTCTGTATTCTTTGGGATATTATTCTTTTCTTTCCAGGTATTGTGCGAGTTATATACCCATAGAAGATTTTCTTCGCAGTCCTCCATTATTAGAGATGAGTTTTTTCTCCCTCATTCTGTAACCTCGTTTGGTTAATGTAATAAATTAAATTAAAAATAATTAGAGTACAAGTTTTTGAGATATATATATCAAAGGATTTTTTATGATCTTTTGAGAACTGTAGTGTTTTGTGGAATTGATGAAAATAAATAAAATGCTCAAGGATATGAACTCCATTTGGAGAGAAGAACAAAAACCCAGCCAAACTAAAAACACAGCAAAAAAAAAAAAAAAAAAAAAAAAAAAAAAAAAAAAAAAAAAAAAAAAAAAAAAAAAAANAGAAGAGAATATCAGGTTCTCCAAGAACAAAAGGACCCAAGCGTTGAATTTCTCAGAAATGCTCAAGGTATTGTTCCATCTCTAGACTCCAGGAGTTAAGACATTTAAGTCATATGTAGGTATAATATTAGGCATTTTGCAAATTCGCAGGATATTGTTTATCTTTTGGTGGAAATGTTCTGGGTATTGTTCCATCTTATGTAACTATGAAGTTTTTGCTGGGCTATTTGGAGCAGTAAGAAACTAGCCCATATTTAGGCAAATATTATGGATGAGAAGTTGTTTATATGAAGAACGTAAAATGATGTTAAAGGTTGCTCCAGTATATATTTATCTCAAAGTTCATAATTATTGTTTTGTAGATTAACATCTTTTGACTGTCTAGAGTTGTTTTCATTCTGGAAACTGTTTGAAAAGATATCTTTGGTTCGTTGCTTTATTCATTCTCCATATAGTTTAAAAATAAACACAGTTATATATAAAAAAATAAAATAAAATCAATATATTTAATTTAAGTTTGACTTAAAAAACAATCAGTATAGGGCAAAGCATCAGCCAAAGGGCAAATTAAGAAAAGATGAAGGTAATATTCCCCATTTCTATTAATTCCTTGTCTAGTAGCCATGGGTTTTTTATGACACCCATTAATCTTTTGATTATCTTGCTGAATGTTTGGATTTGAATAAATAATTTCTGGTTTCAATAATACCCAACTACATTCAAAAGTTAGTTCAATTGAATTTCTGATCTCCAACTAATGATTTTGAAAATATCTCTATACTTTCCTCCATTTTCACCAAAAGAATCAGTTATTGCTTTCTCAGTTCTAGATCCATAGCCACATTGATAAATCTCTTAGGAGACTTTTTCTTGTGATCCACCTAGATCTCTCAAACTAGGGGCTCAAAACCTTGAGAGCGGACACAATTTAGTCGAGAAAGTAGGCATCTACACACTTTGAACTGTGTGTTTCTTGTTACCTGGATGTGCTTGCTATTCTTCTATTCATCTAAAGTAAGCGTCTTTCCCTAGTTGTTCTTTCAATCATGTTAGACAACCTTACGAGCAACAGCAAGTTGAGTTTTAGCAAGTCTAAAATAAACTCCTTTTGATCTGTGAAGTATCTTGTCATATTCAATACCTACTAATCTCCAATCGTTTATTGAAAACATTTACTCTGTAAATGTAGCGCCTTTCTGCAGCCATCATGCATTGACCAAGTAATCATTGGGGCTAGTGAAGAAGTAAATGGACTTATAGGGAATGAGTTGAAACCAAAGATGGTTGCGTACATAGGATTTAAATTCCTACAAGTTTCTTTGGCATGGTCGCTGAGATTAGTTGAGATGTGTGAAAGTTGGTTTAGACACCTGTGGATATGAAAAAAAGTATCGTTTTCCTCAAATATGTGGATAACCTTTCCATAGTCCACATCTTTCTAAGATATTTTGCTAGGAATGACATATTCATAATCACTGAACACCATGTTGGATCTCTTTTGGACCCTTTTTATCGACATATATGACAAAAATAATCAATCAAATCAGCATTGTTCGATTATTATAGACTACTAATAGATATAGAGAGAGTGAGAAGAATGAATTATTAATATTACATGGCTCACCCTTTGAATTCAAGATGGTCAAACCTCAAGAAATTCTTGAATTTTTACACAAATAGCTTTTAGCACCTCTGAGCAGTTAACAATGTGCAACGAAAACCATCATCTTAGAATGTGTTCCAAGCGAGTATGAGAGAGTGAAATTGAGGTTTAAAATAGTGGAAGAGATAGATAGAGACCGTGGAGGGCAGAGGGGCAAAGAGTGAAACGAGTCAGAGAGAGGCAGAAAAAAGTGAGATAGAGAGGCAGAGAGAGAGCTTATGAGAGGAACAGAGAGGGAGTGAGATGGAGAGATGACTAATAGAGCATCCAATGGATAGAAGGGCAGAGGGAGAATTGTTGGAGAGTGAGAGGAAGAGAGATTGAGAAAGAAACGAAGGGATAGATAGAAAGGGAGGGTTGGAGGGACTACAGAGAGAAATAGAGAGACCTTACTTAGTTGTTGCATGCTTTGATGAGAGAGAGAGAACAAACTAGACATTTCATGAATGAGGTTCAGTTGAGTAGGTTGGGTAAGGAGACTAACAGAAGTGCCCGAATCTGTTGCCTCATGTCTACACATTAGTAGCATAAGTGCGCTTCACAAGGGCACCATGCCTACCTAAGGCAAGGTGCCGTTCATGCTATTGCTTCTCCTTCATGCTTTCATTTGGAGAAATGAACCTAGTTTGCTGAGCTTTCTTTGTATTGTTAATTGCTTTCTGCTCTCCATTTGCAGAGGGCTTTTAATTATTTGTAATTATAATCTATTTCAAATAGTACAGAATATTTAAGTAAGCTTCTCAATGTTTGTGATCTTTAGTAGTAATTTCCTCTAAAACCTAACCAGGATAACCCTTTATCTAATATCTAGTTATTGGGCATTATATCTTTCCTCACTTATCAGGAAAACAAAAGTATCAATCTGAAACTTCATCAGATAACCTTACAGGTTGCTTTCTATACAGGCGTTTTATACGGAGGTGCAAGCAAGGCTGTTTGCAATTTGTCATTCTGAAGCCTATACTAGTTGCTGTTACACTTATTTTATATGCAAAAGGGAAGTATGAGGATGGAAATTTCAATCCAAAACAATCATACCTTTATCTTACCATCATCTATACTATGTCATACACAATGGCTCTTTATTCATTAGCATTGTTTTATGTGGCATGCAAAGACTTACTTCAACCATTTAACCCGGTCCCGAAGTTCATCATCATTAAGTCTGTTGTCTTCTTGACTTACTGGCAGGTGAGTGATCTTTAGGTTCTTTTTCTTTTTCAAATCACTTGCTTCTCTACATGGATGTTTCCTTCGATAGTGTGTGTAGTGTGTGTGTGGCGTTGTGTTTATTCTTTCAACATATTCAAAGGAAGGTTAAATATGGTGGCTTTGAAATGTGAGTGTAATCTACCATGGGAAATAAAGTGTTTTACAATTTAGTTTTAGAAAACTTATGGAATGAACGCAGGTTAGACTTCAGATAAAATGTGATGCTAATCTTCATTACAACCACTCAAACATTGAGCGGTTACCCAGTATTATTCAGTAGGCTGGAGTGTGTGCGTTTTGTGGGGTCCTTGGGATAGAGGAACTATTTAATTTTTAGACGGCTTAAGAGATTTTGTGAGATCTCTCATCGATTAGGGAGGAGAACGAAACACCCTTTATAAGGGTGTGGAAACCTCTCCCTAGCAGACGTGTTTTAAAAACCTTGAGGGGAAGCCCGAAAGAGAAAGCCGAAATAGGACAATATCTGCTAGCGGTGTGCTTCGGCTGTTACAGATTTTCTAGCAACGTTTGATACCTAGGTAGATTCTATGTTTCTCTCGACTTTTGTGGTAAAACTTTGTTATAATTACTTGTTGGATCTAATTTTACTTGATTGGAGGTCTTTTTTGTAGTTTGTCTTGTGGAGTTGTTCTTTGTATGACCTTATATTCTTTCATTTTCGGTTTTCGTTAAAAAAACATCCTGGTTAATGTACTTGTTTCTCAAATTATAGCTTAATTTATAGACAAAAACAACTAGTAGGCGATCATCAAAATGTCTTTTTAGTTCATATTTTGTTGTCACAACCTGAAGCATGTAGAATGAACAGCAACTGATTCTATAATATAATTTCTTCCCTATGTAATTTGGTTTAGGGCGTCCTTGTTTTTCTTGCTGCAAAAACTCAATGGATCAAGAATGCAGAGGAGGCTGCTCAATTTCAAGATTTCCTCATATGCATTGAGATGCTTATAGCCGCTTTGGGCCATCTTTATGCATTCCCATACAAAGAATATGCAGGAGCTAACATTGGTGGTTCGCGTGGTTTCACCGGAAGTCTTGCACATGCCTTAAAATTGAATGACTTTTACCACGATACAGTCCACCAAGTGAGCTTTTTTTGATATAGTTTTCAAGTTTGAGATTGTTTTGCATCTCTTTGCTGGATTCTTCATTGCCCTCACCACTTTTCTCTTGCAGTTTGCACCAACTTATCACGATTACGTTCTTTACAACCATAGTGACGGTGACGAAGGAACGAGGAAGTACCGATCACGCACCTTCGTGCCTACCGGCCCCGAAATGGACACTGTTAGAAGAAACAAACACATGTTTGCAAACAAGGTAGAGGACATTCCACTTTCCACAATCCCTCAGAATTCCTATACCGTTCTCGAACCAGCACATCCCGATGCAATGAAGTCATCTCTTCTCATGGATGCCTCTAACTCTTTATCCACACCGTACGATATGTCGCTTATCGACTTGGATATGTCGAGCTACCCCTCGAAAGTTCCTGCAGCAAATGAAACTGAAACGAGGTGACCAGAATTGTCGGACAGGTAGGAAAAAAAAAAACGATCGTGTGAGGAACTTAAGACGCAAAGAAAGATATAATACAAATAGAGATTTTAGAGAGTATGTGTGCACACTGGCATTGCGGCATAACAGAAAATTGTGTAGAATGGCGTGTTTCTTCAGTCCATGGTGATGTATATACATACAATACACGATTCTGATTTGTTATGAATTAGGATTTGATACACAATCATGCAATATAAATTCATTTTAATTACCATACTGTAATATGTGGAGGGAATAACCTTGATTTGAAGAATATTGGTGTAATTCCATTTAATAAGGGAATTAACCTATTTACTATTGTTTTTTTATTTTTTTTTATTTTTTATGTTGTTGTTGTTCTCTTTTGAATAGTTTTGTAACTTCTTCTTAGGTCCACCGCTAGCAGATATTGTCCTCTTTTGAATAGTTTTGGGGCCTAGCGTCCTTACTCACATGGTCCGGTGTCTGGCTCTGATACCATTTGTAACGATCCAGGTCCACCGTTAATAGATATTCTCAAGGCTTTAAAACGTGCAGCTAGGAGAAAGTTTCCACACCCTTATAAAGGGGGTGTTTTGTTCTCCTCCAACCCATGGAACATGAGGAGAATAATAAAAGTTTCCACACCCTTATAAAGGGGGTGTTTTGTTCTCCTCCAACCCATGGAACATGAGGAGAATAATATGAACATGATCAGTATGGTATTAAAGTCTTTCATAATTGATTCAACTTAAAGTTTATTCTAATTGATGAAGCTTTTATAGTTATCGATCATTTTTTATATCTAAGATTCATCTTCCCTTTTGATTATTTTACCATTATATTAGAAGAATCAAAAGTTCGACCACTAATAGAGGACGTTTTTGTTGCCTAGAAGACGTGATCTACAATACATACGATTGTCACATTGAATTAATGGAAAAAACTTCTTCAAATGGTCTTAAGTCATGTGGAGTCTAAAGTCGACTTTTGTGGGAGGAATATGAGGACCGTTGTTTGGCTAGAACATGTTTCTATTTTGGAAACCATATGATGAAGTCTCGAGCCCGCGAAGGAGGAACTAGGAAGCTAGCCTACTATTAAATATTCACTCTAGTTAAGGTAGTGTGATGGGTAGATGAATGGCTTGAGACGATTTAAGTTGTGTAAGATATGAGTGATTTTGATAATGTTCCATGAAAAAGAGGGAAGTGGAGCACGCCCCACTTGGAGTACCCTCACGAAGGATCATGCTCAAAGTATATATGACAATAGATCGTGCTCAAAGTATATATTTCTCCATCGACAATGGAAATTACATTAGTGGGAACATAAACTAAAACATCTTCGGATTGGGTCTCAACTATGGGTAAAAGAGTCACACTTCCTTCATTTAAAGTACAACTTGATTCAACGGCTCTTTTCAAGAGGCGTAAATGCAAATAAAAAACATATCTTGGATAAGCTTTGCGATCCTACGATCTTTGTAAAAGAAGAGACAATTGTTGATAAGATTGTGTTAGTTTGGATAGATCATCATAAATGATTGAAGTGTGTTGTTTTTTTGGACATAAAATATTCAGCCAAAGTTGAAGGTATTGCAATGTAGTTAGAGAAGACGCTCTATTGAGATTCTCACAAAAAGAAAAAGAGTGCAGTCGATTTGATAATGATCTAGTAACATTACTTCTTCAGTCCAAACCTACAAATCTTCCGATCATTTATGTGGAAGAGGGTGAGCTTCAAGAGAATGACTTGAAGTTTTTGCAGCGTGAAACCGTGCACTACTAGACACGAGATAGATCTTTCAAAGAACAAGATTTTTTTCGAATAAGCTAATTCATTAGGAATCTTGCCGTTCCACTCCTATTCAAAGATTAGCCTTTTGTCTCTGTGTGTTCACATTAAGATTTCTTCACAAAGACGAAGGGATGCCAAATGAGTTGTTTACTTCCCGAACAAATATTCCTACAGCTATGTATAAACGCTGGTTTATCAAGAATATGCAAGAAAAACACTTCAATTTCTTGATTCGATCGCGAGAAATAGTTTAGAACCAATAGTTCATTATCTAATAGATTTTTCCGTTCTAATATTCCATCCAAGAGTTCTCGGTATTTACCAAACCTGTTCCTATCTAACAGAACACTATCAAATCAAATGACAAAAACATTGTCGAGAATAAGATGGTTTTTTTCGAGTGAAACTAAAGCTGAATTCATGTAACTAGAGAAAAGTTTCCCATTGTTTAGCCGAACAAATATGGAACCATGAAACAAGAATTAACTGGATCAGAATTGATCGAGAGTTGTGAAAAGACGAGTTTCTTCCAAATCCATAAAACAATATAAGAATTGAAATCTTAAAATTTTAAAATACAAATTTAGTTGTTTCAAGAAAAAAGAGTTTCAAATTTGTTATCTTCCGTTTCCAAAAAGTTCATCACACAATCAATTTGCCAATCACTCGCCAACAGATCCACATCGTTTCCAAACAAATTTCCTTCAAATTTCTCCACTCGAACAATTTCATTTCAATCCAATCCCATCCCATTTCACCCCTTTGTTTCTGTTCTTCAATTTCTGAATCGCATTTATATATGTTCGAATCAAAACATATTGAAAACCAAATCTCAGCTGTTGATTGCAGTAGCGTTAATGGCGATGGCGACGAGGCTCGTAAAAGAATCGCGACGGCCGAAATCAGGCGCGATGATGATGATGACGACGACGACGACGACGACGACGATAACGATGGAAAAATGGAGATCGGTAAAAAAGGCTTTGGAAAAGCGAAACAGGTGATGTTCTATCCATTTCGAAAGGCGAAGAAACAGATTCTTCGGTGTAGGATTAAGAGGACCTCTTCTTGTTCTTCTTCTTGTTCTTCTTCGATTTTTAGTATTACAAGAACAAATTCTTGGGATAAGAGTGTTTATGATGCGAGTGTAAATCAAGGCTGTGGTTTCTGTTTTGCGAAACATTCAATTTCAGATTCTAAGAATGGATCTCCGACTGATCCGAATCATCCGAAGTTCACTGATGAAATGTTGAAAGTTCTTATTGAAAAGAATGATTTCTATTCCAAAGAATCCAATCCTCATTTGGGTATATTCCTCGTTCTTCTTGTTCATATATCTTGATAGTTGATGCTTGTGTGCAGTTTGTTCATATTGTTTTTGTTTTGACAGATTTTCAAGTGGACACTAAACAGGAAGAAGACATTCAATTGGGGTTTGCTTGTTGAGGTATGTAACAAATGTTGTTCATATATTGATGGAAATTTAGTATTGGGTTAGACTAGCATTCTGTTTGGTTGATCTGAAAGTAGCCTGTTGATGTATGTTCATAGTTGGAATATATACTCCGGAGGAATATATTGACATTCCATAGTTATTGGCATTTGAAAATATAGTGTGACATCGCACGTTGATTGGAGAGAGGAATGAGTGTCAACGAAGACACTGGGCTATGAAGGGGTGGATTGTAAGATTCCACGTTGATTGGAGAGAGGAATGAATGCCATCGAGAACGCTGGCCCCTAAGAGGGGTGACTTGTGAGATTCCATATTGATTGGAGAGGGAACGAGTGCCGACGAGGATGCTAGGCTCCGAAGGGGGTGGATTGTGAGATTCCATATTGATTGGAGAGGGGAACGAGTGTTAGCGAGGATGCTGGGTCCTGAAGGGGGGGTGAATTGTGAGATCTAGTTGGAGAGGAGAACAAAACATTTTTATAAGGGTGTGAAAACTTATTCCTAGGAGACGCGTTTTAAAAACCTTGTAAAGAATGTTTCGTTTAACGCATCTGCTAGGGAGAGGTTTTAGAACTTCTCACGGTTTTAAAACGCGTCTGCTAGGGGGAGGTTTCCACATCTTTATAAAGAATGCTTCGTTCTCCTCTCTAATCGATGTGGGATCTCACAATCCACCCCCCCTTCGGGACCCAGCATCCTCGTTTCGTTCTCCTCTCTGGCACACTACCTAGTATCCACCCCCTTTCGTGGCTCAGCGTCCTTGCTGGCACACCGCTCGGTGTCTGACTCTGATATCATTTGTAACAGCCCAAGCCCACCGCTAGCAGATATTGTTCTCTTTGAACTTTTCCTTTTAGGCTTCTCCTCAAGGTTTTAAAACGTGTCGTCTAAGGGGAGATTTCCACACCCTTAAAAGAATGTTTTGTTCCCCTCTCAAACCGATGTGAGATCTCACAATCCACCCTCCTTCGGAGACCAGCGTCCTCGCTGGAACATTGTCTGGTGTCCATCCCCCTTCGGGGCTTAGCGTCCTCCCTAGCACACCGCCTGGTGCATAGCTCTGATATCATTTGTAACAACCCAAGCCCACCGCTAGCAGATATTGTCCTCTTTGGGCTTTCCCTTTCAGACTTCTCCTCAAGATTTTAAAACGCGTATGCTAGGGAGAGATTTCCACACCCTTATAAAGAATGCTTCGTTCCTCTCTCCAATCGAGGTGGGATCTCACAACTACTTCATTATTGTTAATAATGTTTGCCTTTCCTACTACAGATTGAAAGTTGCTTGAAGCTGCACTTTGTGTCTGTCTAACTGATGTTAAGGTGTGGAAGATGGTCTTAGTTCATTGTTTGATGATAACTTGGATTGGAGGTCCCTCCAAATGATCCCTCTTCCCTAAGCCATTGTTATAGAGGCAGGACCTTGTTTGAGTCTCTCTGAGTCGAGTTCGTCGTCCTGCTTTCGTTCCCCCTTCACCGAGGAAGACCTCGTTCAATATGGAGCTGAAACCGAGATTATTTTGTTGGCTAGAGTTTCGTTTTGATAGCCTTTTTTGGTGGAGTTTCTAGTTTTGATTGTTGGTTCTTCAGTTTGGAGCGTTTTGGCTATGGTTTCCTCTTTGATGGTAGCGGCCATGGCTTTGCTTGTGGAGTTTTCTTCTTCCATTTCTCTTCATCTGTGTTTGGTTGCTTCCTTCACCTGGTTTTCTTTCTGTATTTTTAGTTCGGTTGTGTATTTTGTTCTTTTCTTCGAGTTTGTATCTTCGAGTATTGTATATCTACATTTTCATCAAGTTAATAGAACATCCAAAATAGTCAACACGATCCAACTAAAGCTAAGTTGAGTCGAGAAAGTTGACTTAAAACTTGACTCTAACATAATGAGAATGGATGAGAGGTTTTGAAATTGCACGAGACATAGAGATGTCTACAGGGCGGGGACACGAGAAAGCTTTCCTTGCCCCTATCCCTATCACCTATTTCTAAGTTTCAAGTTTTCCTTGACTAAATTAAGTCAAGTCAACTTTCTCGACTCAACTAAATCTAAGTTGAGTCGAGAAAGTTGACTTGACAATTAACTCTACTATAATGAGAATGAATGAGAGGTTTTGAAATTGCACGAGACATAGAGATGTATGCGGGGTGTCACGGTCATGCCTGTCCAGGGCCTGTTGCCCATGGCCGCATGCCCATGACAAGCCAAACCCTTGTCATGTCTTTTCATTCTAGTGTTTTTCCCTTTGTAATTCTTGAGCGTATGACACCTCAAGAAAATCATGTCTAGGCCTGCCAGAACTAAAATGGCCCAGAATGTACTATAGGGGGATATGACTAGTCGTCAACTTCTCCCTACCCAAGGTTATATATGCTAAGCCGTTGTTATCTTTCTCTTGCTTGCTTATATAACGTCTCTTTCTAAAATCTCTCTTTCAAAAATCTCGCTCTCTCCTCGTTTTCTAAAACCTTCTTTTAAAACCGAGGCTAGAGGCTCGACCGTACGTCGCTTGGCCGTAGGCGACGCAAGAACAAATTGGCTTAACTCACTTGTCGCTGGAAAGTGAGTGCCGCACAATCGCTAGTCCGCTGCCTTCGAAAGTGCGATTGTGTCACGGGGTATCAGAGCTTTGTTAGCTCCGTAACGTCATACAGACCGAGATCATGTCGACGACAAAGTCGACACCCAAAGCACAAGCCGATCGGCTTACGCTAATAGAGGAGGAAATGCTGTTCCTCAAAGAAGTCCCTGACACCCTCCGTTTCTTGGAAACACGGGTGACCGAACTGAGTGAGAAAGTCGTCCAAGTCGACGCAATGGGCAACCGCCTAGATGGGTTGCCAATCGCAGAACTGCTGTTTCGAGTGACCTCGCTCGAAGAAAGAGTTGCTCCTACGAGCAGCCCAAAACCGTCTGATAGTCCGGATAGCTCTGTCGCACACAAAGAGGGACGTGGCGAAGAGTTCGACATACTACAAAACACAATGATGAGTTTGTTCAATGGATTGGCTGATGAATTCAGATCAACAGTCGACGACCTCCAAGAAAGGATGTCCGCCATGAGCACTCGAATTGAAGTTACCATGAAAGCCGTGGAAGGTGTCACGGCTGGACAAACTAGTACAGGATCCAACAAACTAAGGTTCCCAGACCCTAGAGCCTTCAAAGGGAATCGGGACGCCAAAGAGTTGGAGAACTTCATCTTCGACGTCGAACAGTACTTCAAAGCCACAACGGCTTGTACTGACGACAAGAAGGTGACTGTAGCTGCGATGTATCTCGTAGACGACGCCAAACTGTGGTGGCGTACGAAGGTGCAAGACATCGAGGATGGATTGTGCACCATTGACTCATGGGAGGACCTCAAGAGAGAGTTGAGGGAACAATTCCTCCCCGAAAACGCAGGACACATAGCAATGGAGAAAATAGTAGCCCTGAAACACACTGGAAACATACGGGACTACGTCAGACAATTCTCAACCCTGATGCTGGATATCAGGGGTACAGCAGAGAAGGACAAGGTGTTCTTCTTTATAAATGGTCTACAACCGTGGGCCAAAACAAAGATACATGAGAACAGGGTCCAAACCCTAGCTGCCGCAATGGCCTGCGCCGAGAGACTCGTGGACTGTGGGAACGAAGCAGGATCCCAAAGAAGAGCGACACCAGCCCCAAACAATGGGGGCAAACCATACCGACCACCAGGCCATCGAAATGGAAGCCCCAACAGATCGAATGGATGGACGGATAGACCTCCTCAGAACAATCAAGCGGGGACATCTCGAGGGCCTTACCACCAAAAGAACCACCCGACGACGCCTTTGCAATGCATGCTATGTAAAGGCCCCCACAAGGTATCCTACTGTCCTCATCGGGCCTCTCTCACTGCACTCCAAGTGTCCATCCAAGAGAGCAATGAAGCAAGGGTCGAGACTTTGCTAGACAAGAAAGAAGATCACGACAACCCCCGAATGGGCGCACTCAAATTCTTGTCAGCCCTCCAACGGAAAGTCGAACCGAAGGAGATAATAGAGAAAGGGCTTATGTTCGTAGATGCCACCATAAACTCTCGACTGAGCAAGAGCACTCTGATAGACTCTGGAGCAACCCACAACTTCATTGCTGATCAAGAAGCCAGAAGATTGGGACTCACCATAGGAAAGGACCCGGGGAAAATGAAAGCTGTCAACTCCGAGGCCTTGCCTATTGTGGGAGTTTCCAAAGGAGTCCCCTTCAAAATAGGGGATTGGACTGGAGAGCTAGACCTTGTCGTGGTTCGCATGGACGACTTCGATGTGGTACTTGGGATGGAGTTCCTCCTAGAACACAAAGTCATCCCAATGCCATTAGCAAAATGCTTAGTGATCACCGACCGTAACCCCACAGTAATACCTGCAAGCATCAAGCAACCAGGTAATCTTCGGATGATCTCGGCCATACAGCTGAAAAGGGGACTCGCACGAGAGGAACCTACCTTCATGGCCATACCACTGATAGAAGAGGCAACCACCGAAGAGACTGTCCCAGAGGAAATCAAGGATGTATTAGACAGTTATACCGACATAATGCCAGAGAGTCTACCACAAACACTACCACCTCGTCGAGGCATTGACCACGAAATCGAACTCCTCCCCGGGGTTAAGCCGCCCGCAAAGAATGCATATCGGATGGCTCCACCCGAGCTAGCCGAATTGAGGAAACAACTAGACGAATTGCTGAAGGCGGGATTCATTCGCCCGGCAAAGGCCCCTTATGGAGCCCCCGTACTATTCCAGAAGAAGAAGGATGGGACGTTGCGTCTGTGCATAGACTATAGAGCCTTAAACAAGGTGACAGTACGCAACAAATATCCTCTGCCGATAATATCCGACTTGTTCGACCAACTTCACGGGGCCAAGTACTTCACGAAGTTGGACTTACGATCGGGATATTATCAAGTACGTATTGCCGAAGGGGACGAACCCAAGACGACGTGCGTAACAAGATATGGGGCCTTCGAATTCCTAGTAATGCCCTTTGGCTTGACAAACGCCCCAGCTACGTTCTGCACGTTGATGAACCAGGTTTTCTACGAATACCTGGATCAATTCGTCATAGTATACCTCGACGACATTGTTGTTTACAGCACAACCCTCGAGGAACACAAAGTGCACTTGAAGTTAGTGTTTGACAAGCTCCGGCAGAACCAGCTGTATGTGAAGAAGGAGAAATGTGCATTCGCACAAACATGCATCCACTTCCTTGGACATGTCGTCAGATGTGGACAAATCAGTATGGATAGCGACAAGATAAAAGCTATCCAAGAATGGAAGGTTCCTACTTCCGTATCTGAGTTGAGGTCCTTCTTAGGACTAGCCAACTACTATAGGCGGTTCGTCGAAGGGTTTTCACGACGAGCCGCCCCATTGACAGAGCTGTTGAAGAAAGACCACCCTTGGTCGTGGTCGAATGATTGTCAAATGGCCTTTGAAAATCTGAAAACAACCATGACGAGGGGTCCTGTCCTCGGGTTGGTTGACGTCACAAAGCCATTTGAAGTGGAAACCGATGCTTCCGACTTTGCTCTCGGTGGGGTCCTTATTCAAGAAGGCCACCCCATCGCTTACGAAAGTCGAAAGCTCAACGATGCCGAACGAAGATACACTGTCTCCGAGAAAGAAATGCTGGCTGTAGTCCATTGCCTTCGAGTCTGGAGACAGTACCTCTTAGGATCGCAGTTCGTAGTGAAGACGGATAACAGCGCCACTTGCCACTTCTTTGATCAACCAAAATTAACAGCAAAACAAGCCCGGTGGCAGGAGTCGTTGGCTGAATTCGACTTCAAGTTCGAACACAAAGCGGGAAAGAGTAATCAAGCAGCCGACGCGCTGAGTCGGAAGGGCGAACATGCGGCCCTGTGCATGTTAGCCCATATTCATTCAAGTAAGATCGATGGATCGATGCGCGACATCATCAAGGAACATTTACACAAAGACCCATCGGCCAAAGCCGTTGTCGAACTAGCTAAGGCTGGAAAGACACGGCAGTTTTGGGTTGAGGGGGACCTCCTGATAACCAAAGGAAACAGATTGTACGTCCCAAGAACGGGAGAACTGAGGAAGAAGCTCATTCAAGAATGTCACGACACCTTATGGGCCGGACACCCGGGATGGCAAAGAACATACGCCCTAATAAAGAAGGGGTACTTCTGGCCAAACATGCGAGACGACATCATGCAATACACCAAGACGTGCCTCATCTGCCAACAGGATAAGGTCGAGAAAGCCAAAGTCTCTGGACTCTTGGAACCTCTACCTGTGCCAACACGACCCTGGGAAAGTGTATCTCTGGACTTCATAACACACCTCCCAAAAGTCGGGGAATATGACGCCATCTTGGTTATTGTGGACCGGTTCTCAAAATATGCGACGTTCATCCCCACTCCCAAATTATGTTCGGCGGAACTCACAGCCCAACTGTTTTTCAAACACGTTGTAAAGTTATGGGGCATTCCGTCGAGCATCATCAGTGACAGGGATGGCAGATTTATTGGGACATTCTGGACTGAGTTATTCGCTTTCTTGGGAACAACCTTGAACATCTCCTCGAGTTATCACCCTCAAACCGATGGACAGACAGAACGGTTCAACTGCTTGCTCGAAGAATACTTACGTCACTTCGTCGACGCTCGCCAAAAGAACTGGATACAATTGTTAGATGTCGCCCAATTTTGCTTCAATTGTCAAACAAGCTCGTCTACGGGGAAGAGTCCCTTTGAAATTGTAAGTGGACGACAACCGGCCTTACCCCATATTATTGATCATCCTTATGCAGGAAAAAACCCTCAAGCTCACAACTTTACAAGAGAATGGAAGCAGACGACAGATATAGCCCGAGCATATTTAGAGAAGGCTTCCAAGCATATGAAGAAATGGGCGGACAAGAAGCGTCGCCCCCTTCATTTCCGTGCAGGAGATCAAGTCCTTATCAAGCTGAGACCAGAACAGATCAGATTTCGTAGCCGAAAGGACCAGAGATTAGTTCGTAAATACGAAGGCCCGGTTGAAGTCCTTAAAAAGATTGGGGCTACCTCCTACCGAGTTGCACTCCCCGCATGGATGAAAATTCACCCCGTCATTCATGTGAGCAACTTGAAGCCCTATCACCCTGATCCAGACGACGACCATCGAAATACAACCACAAGACCGAGCATCGATCTGAAACAAAAAGAGACAAAGGAAGTGGAAGAGATCCTAGCCGACAGGGTTAGGAAGATAGGAAGACCTGTACGGACGATTCGTGAATTCCTTGTCAAATGGAAGAATCTCCCTACAGAGGAAACAAGCTGGGAACGCGCCGAAGATCTGAACTCCGCCGCCACCCACATCGCAAGGTATGAAAGTAGTCGGTTGACGGGGACGTCAACCAATTAGGTGGGGGAGGATGTCACGGTCATGCCTGTCCAGGGCCTGTTGCCCATGGCCGCATGCCCATGACAAGCCAAACCCTTGTCATGTCTTTTCATTCTAGTGTTTTTCCCTTTGTAATTCTAGAGCGTATGACACCTCAAGAAAATCATGTCTAGGCCTGCCAGAACTAAAATGGCCCAGAATGTACTATAGGGGGATATGACTAGTCGTCAACTTCTCCCTACCCAAGGTTATATATGCTAAGCCGTTGTTATCTTTCTCTTGCTTGCTTATATAACGTCTCTTTCTAAAATCTCTCTTTCAAAAATCTCGCTCTCTCCTCGTTTTCTAAAACCTTCTTTTAAAACCGAGGCTAGAGGCTCGACCGTACGTCGCTTGGCCGTAGGCGACGCAAGAACAAATTGGCTTAACTCACTTGTCGCTGGAAAGTGAGTGCCGCACAATCGCTAGTCCGCTGCCTTCGAAAGTGCGATTGTGTCACGGGGCGGCCCGCAGGACGAGGAAGCTTTCCTTGTCCCAATCCTTGTCACCTATTTCATTTTTCATTCTATTTATTTTTGTGAGGATGAGTAAGAAATTTTATTTATTTATTATTAGTTTTTAAATGTATAGTTATTTAAAATTTTCATTTTTCAATATAAATTTTATTAAAAAAATCCTAATAAATAAATATACTTGATATCACCGATATAATTTTTAAAAATTTAAATTTTAATATTACAACCTAATCTGAGTTTAAATATTACCGAGTCTTAAAATTAACTAATTTTTTTATATTTTAAATAAAGTCGACATTTTTTTCTCTATTTCTATCTAATTTAAATATAATTCCATGCTCGACCCCATTTATCTAATAGAAAGAAAAATTCTTCATTTCCTCTCATATGTCCCTCCCTCTCATTCGAGACTGATCTCTATGAGTAAAATGGATATCTGTAGATAGAGGTACTACAGTATTAAACGAGTAAAATGAATATCTGTAGATAGAGATACTACAGTATTAAACGAGTAAAATGGATATCTATAGATAGAGATACTACAGTATTAAATTTAAACACGTGAGGGTTTCTTATCTTATTTAGAATAATTAAAAAATAGTGGTCAATATTGTATTTAAATCCATATAATTAAGATATTCAATGGTCCTTATCTTATTTAGAAAAATTAAAATAATGGTCTTGATTTCATTAATAAGAATAAAATAAAATATATTTTCTGATTAAGATGCCATTTTCACGCGGAGAATGGGGAAAATTATATATTATTTTTTTTAATAAAAAAATTGCTTCATAAATGGACGTTTGACGTAATGCTCTTATCCAAGTGGCAAAAAATGATTAGATAATGTTATTTAATTCAATTTAATAATCATGATAATTAATAAATCTAATACGTTCCGTTCTTAAATAATTTTAAATTGACGTGTTCGGTGACAGAAGCAATCTGTTTGTTTGCATAAGAAGGTGATCGAGACTATAAATGTGAAACGTCAAAATCTAATAGTTTAGATATTTGTATGAACGCAACCTTTCATAGAAAGTTAACTAAACTTTGGTTACTCGAACTAGCTGATGCTAAAGTTTATGGACACGTGCATTGTATTATAATTGTAGAAGAAAAAAAAAAGTAGATTGTGACCCGCATGTGGTTTTTTTAAGAAGGCGACATGGTGCGTAATGAACCACATGATGACCGAGAGAAGAGTAGGTTGTGACTCTCGTTTGTAGAGATCATGTGAGGGTCAAGAGGAGAGTAGGTTGTAACTTCTACATGAAAGGGTCACGTGAGGGTCGGGAGAAGAGACTAGGTCGTGACTCCCATGTGAAGAGACCATGTGAGGGCTTGGAGAAAAGACTAAGTCGTGACTCCCATGTGAAGAGACCGTGTGAGGGCTGATAGAAGAGAGTAGGTTGTGACTCCCGTGACTCCCACTTGAAGGGACAACGTGAGGCTCGAGAAGAAGAGAGTAGGTTGTAACTATCACGTAAAAGGACCATGTGAGGGCGGAGAGAAGACAGTAGGCTATGACTCCTACGTGAGGACCGAAAGAAGGAAGACAGTAGGCTATGACTCCCACGTGAGGACCGAAAGAAGGAAGACAGTAGGCTATGACTCCCATGTGAGGACCGAAAGAAGACAGTAGACTATGACTCTCATGTGAGGGCCGAAACACACGTCTTAATGCAGCTGAAGAACGATGCATCACATTGCAAGGAAATTACTCTTGCTCAAAAAAGAAAATTGATTCTAATAAAAAATATTATACAAAATCTACATTATAAGAAAAAAATGATTCCAAAATAATGAAGGGAGAGAGAAATGAAGAACAAATCCCCAAATCTCAATTCTTATTCAAATTATGAGTGAAACAAAGGAACCCAGAAATGCAATAATACAAATCACAATACAAACACAACACAACAACCAAATCAAAATCAAATCAAATCAAAATCAAAATCCAAACACAATCTTCGATTTCGATTTCGATTCACGGAAACCGCCATTGATTTGCCTCTCTTATTTTGGCGCAAGTCTCGATTTGATCTTCTTAACCTCTTTAGTCCCTATTTGAAACGCCTTCGTCAACACATTGTCCGGCACCGGCGGAGATGCGGCGAAAAGCGTTGCCGCAATCGATTGAGTACCAGGCAACTGGCTGTTGAATGCTGCAATCACCGCCGCTGGAACCTTTCCATTGTTCTTCTGGAAGTGGACCAATCCCTTGGGGAACACGAAGATCTCGCCCATCTTGATCGTCTTCGAGACGAGGACATTCGCGGTGGTTATGAAGCCGACGTCGAGTTGGCCTTCGATGACGAACACAATCTCGGTGGCGCGCGGGTGTGTGTGCGGTGGATTCAAGCCACCGGGGGCATAGTCGATCCGCGCGAGGGAAACGCCGAGCGTGTTCAGGCCGGGGATAAATTGGACATTAGCGGCAGTTACTCGCGAGCCTTGGGTGTTGTTTGTTAGCCCTGGTTTGGCCAATCCATTGAAGAAGAAATCCTCCGCTGAGAAATTTGACTTGCAGGTGAATCCGTTTACTTTGATTCCTGTTTTGATTCAAATGTCAACATCTGAAAAAATAAACTGTTTGGAAATGCTATGATCTTGCCTAGTTTGAGCTTAAACTTGATGATTTTGCTTGATATTGTTAGGTTACGGATGTGAAAACTGTTCCACATGGATTAGAACATAGGAGAATAATTGAATCTTGCAGATTTTGCTTGATATTGTTAGCTTAGGGATGTGAAAACTGTTCCACATGGATTAGAACATAGGAGAATAATTGAATCTTGCAGATTTTGCTTGATATTGTTAGCTTAGGGATGTGAAAACTGTTCCACATGGATTAGAACATAGGAGAATAATTGAATCTTGCAGATTTTGCTTGATATTGTTAGCTTAGGGATGTGAAAACTGTTCCACATGGATTAGAACATAGGAGAATAATTGAATCTTGCAGATTTTGCTTGATATTGTTAGCTTAGGGATGTGAAAACTGTTCCACATGGATTAGAACATAGGAGAATCATTGAATCTTGCAGATTTTGCTTGATATTGTTAGCTTAGGGGTGTGAAAACTGTTCCACATGGATTAGAACACAGGAGAATCTTTGAATCTTGCAGATTTTGCTTGATCTTGTTAGCTTAGGGATGTGAAAACTGTTCCACATGGATTAGAACACAGGAGAATCTTTGAATCTTGCAGATTTTGCTTGATATTGTTAGGTTAGGGGTGCAAAAACTGTTCCACATGGATTAGAACACAGGAGAATCTTTGAATCTTGCAGATTTTGCTTGATATTGTTAGGTTAGGGGTGCAAAAACTGTTCCACATGGATTAGAACATAGAAGAATCATTGAATCTTGCGTTCGTCCTCTGTTTACTTTCCAATATCAATGTTGTCAAACTTAGAAATGTAGTTCGAATTCACCTTCGATTCGAAGAGACGGCAACGTCTCGTTCTTTCTTGTGAAATATCGTTCACATTTCTAACATGACAACATTTCTATTAGTACGAGACATTTTGAACGAAAACAAAAAACAACTCTAGAACCACACAACCTTAACCCAGAACCCCAAATTAGAAACCAATGATTATGCAACCGTTAGAGAATTGGGGGAGACCTAAGAACTTGAAAGAACAGAGCTAGAACACTTGAAGTAGGTACCTGAAGCAAGATCAGCGACACAAACGTCTTGAAGCAAGTCGGGATCGGCAACGGCGACAGCGAATAAGAAGGCAAGAGGTGCAGCAAACAGAGCAGGGAGAGGTAGCTTCATGGTTGAGAAGAGAATAGTATGAGAAAATGGAGGAAGTGATGGGTATGGTAGGTGGTGGATGGGGAAGTTAATATATAATTGAAGCCAAGAAATGAATATGAATAGAATAATGGTGTGACAGCATTGTATGAGCAAAGGGGAGGGAAAGGCAAGAAATATGCCACTTCTTAGAGATGAATGGGAAGTCAATGCCTTGAGGCAAGGCAATGGGCTTTGTCCTCATCTTGTTTTCTTGTGGAAATTTTGGACACATCAACCTAGAGAGTCACATCCCTTTTCTTTTACGTCTCTTGGAAGCATTCATTGACCAAAAACAATAGAGAAAAAAGGTTTCACCTACTTGATATTTTGTCTATCTGTTGACTTGAGTGTTGTTGAATTAATGGAGGCAAGGAATGTTCGACCATGGAGTTGATAAGGATAACTCATTATAAAAATACTATTTGGCTAGGATTGAGCAACATTGTAACGAGTCGCACATGTACTAGTTGGAGCTGTTGGAGCTGTTACTTCAAAATTTAAACTCGAAATTCTAGAAAGCATGTAATATTCAGATTTGTAGAAGAAAAAAAAAAAAAAAAAAGGAGGAAAAAGAGAGTTAGCGACGTTAGTAGAGGGTTAGCATGACGTCATCGTGACCGTACAATCAATGATTAGTTTCTTTTTATGGTTTTAAACTTCTTAGAGTTTGTTTTTCGAGCTGTTTTTACGAGTTTTATTGTATTTTTTTCACTCGATTTATGATATAGTTGTGGAATTATAGGAAATTTGGAATTTTTGATGAGAACCAAACTGACCTCGACAAGTGAAATCGACTAGGATTCGGGCATATGGTTTGTTAGTATGATTTAAGGATGAATTGAGTAGGAAAATGGATAGCCAAATCTAGAATTATGATTTTGATCGGTTTTGCTAGAATTATGAACCGGAAGAAAAAAAAAAGGAAAAGGGGTCGTTGGCTATATATGATCGTCTTTTTTTACCTTATTTTAGCTTTTCATGTTTTGATTCTACTATGATACTTTTAAATATGTTAATCTCGTATAGAGATGTTCATAGGATATGGTAGGGAAGAAATCTTCTTTGTCTTCGTCCCTACCGCCTGTTATTATCATCATTCATGTGAAAATTTTCATTTATTTTTGCAAGGATCAAGTTTCTTATCGAGAATTTCTCTATTATATATATATTAGAGAAAATTGTTTCAGAAAAAATTATTATATTAAGTTAGGCTAAGTTAGATGCACAATCAATCTGAATATAGGTGGAAAGTGCATTTGATGTCCTTCAACCATTAGACCCTTCTTTTTATATGAAAGATCTATTTTTAGGGGAAGAAATTAACTTAGATCCACCCAAACACTAATACATATTTTACCATTTCTTTGGAATTGTCTCATCATTAGCACGATGAAATTGTCCGATTATAGCTCTATGCGCTGATTCAATGATTAAGAATATGTTTGAAATGATTTGTTAACAGTAACGGTTAAAAAAAAGAAAAAAAAAAAAAAAAAAAAAAAANGCCTAGAATGTCAATTTAATATAATTAATTTAAGACTATGTAACCATATAATTTATTTAAGTTTTTATTTTTTATAAAAGTAATCAAACTAAAGATTAAGTTTCCATTTTTTTAGTTCATGATTAAATTCTCTTTAAAATTCTATAATTCAGTTGTAATTATTATTAAGTTTTTAAATTTTCGTGAAAATCGATACTTCTATTATATTATAAAATAATTGACTATATTATAATCAAATTGTAATTAATATAGATCTAACATTAATAATTAAAAAATGTAAGTTTATTTAAAAATAGTAAAATTCTTGTTTAATTATAGTCAACTAGCTCAAAATCAAAAATAAAATTTAAGCATTCCTTTATTCCCTTTTTCAATTTCTACTTATTCGATACTATTTTAGGGTTTTTAGTTGTGATGTCCCATAGGACGGGAGGAGAACAAAACACTTTTATAAGGGTAGGCTCGATAGGAAAAGCCCAAAGAGGACAATATCTACTAGCGGTGGATCCTGGTCGTTACAAATGGTATCAGAGCCAGACACCGGATTATGTGCCAGCGAGGAGGCTATTCCTCGAAGGGGGTTAGACATGAGGCGATGTGCCAGTAAGGACGTTGGACCCCAAAGGGAAGTGGATTTGATGGGGGTCCCACATTGATTGGAGAAAGGAACGAGTGCCCGCAAGGACGCAAGATCCCCTAAGGGGGGTGGATTGTGATGTCCCACATTGGTTGGGGAGGAGAACAAAACACCCTTGAGTGTGGAAACCTTCCCCTAGCAGACACGTTTTAAAGCCTTGAGGGGACGCCTGAGAGGAAAATCCCAAAAATGACAATATCTAGGTCGTTACACTAATAGATGAGTTGTAAAGGGTCGAGAGTGGGGCTCAGTGTATATGGTAAGACATAATTACCCATTCAAAAATTCAAGATGAGTATGCTCGATATGAAATAACACGTATGTATTGAGCTAAAAGGAAAGTGAGGCCTCCGAAGCATATAGAATGGTATTCTGATTCTGCTTATAGGCCAGAACACATTATAACGTGATTGCTATAGAGGGTACGAGTAATTGCGTTGGTGAGATAACACTACACCGTAACCGATAGATGAGTCCTCACAATTATTAATATGATTTAACTGGTAGGCTTCACGAAGAGCTATCATTTTATTCTTAAATAATATTTAATTTAAATATTTGTAAATTACATTTTTTGATTTATATTATTTTTAGACTAAGATGCTATCATCACTTCTACCTAGCTTTAATAAATAACACAATTAGTAAAGTCAACTACTTTTAGTTGACTATTCCTTCATTCCACAAAATTATTTGAATTTTATATCTTTTATTAAAATTTTATTTTTAAATTTAGTGTTTTTTTTTTCATCTCTCGACAATCTCACATCAACTTGTATTAATTATCGCGTAATAAGAAGGAAGAGACTAATCGGAGAGCCAACTCGATTTGGAGTCGGTGGGTCCATAGTATTCGTAGCTGTATGGATTTCATATTCATCATTTTCGGAAGTGAGCTACAAAAAGAACCAAGCTGATTTGACTCGACATGACCTAACGAAGCATCCAATACCAATAATCTATGCCTACAATGCAGTGTTAGATCGATGCTCTAAAAGCTATGTAGGCAACAACAAAAAGCGATTAAACTAAGGGTTTCCATTTCTTTACTTCTTTCACGACGAGGAAACCGTGTCTACTAACATAAACATAGGTGGGATGTTTTGATTTGGATCATGTAATATTAAATCAATTTTAGTTCGTAGTCATATCGATTAGAATAATAGTTTACTTTCAATTTCCACATGGATTAAAATATTAAGTCAATAATTCATTTTAAATTAGATTACAATTATATAATTTTGTAAATCAATTTTTTGACTAAGTCGAGTTTATTAGCTCACATTATCGAAGGTTATGATTTGGAGGTTGCTGTGTCAAAAGCTTGTAGCCATGCTCGCGATGGGCTTCGAGTGCTTGTCTCTCTGTCTGCTGCTACCAAGGGGTCGTTGATCGTTCGTCGAAGGGGCCGGATCGGAGGAGAAAGAAGAAAAAAAGAGAGAAAATAAAAAAAATATTTTTGTCTTAAAAATTTAAAAATATATATTTTAAATAAAAATCAAAGTTTTTAAAGTCCAAATACAACCTAACATTTTGCTATGTGCCCTCCACACATTCTCAAGCTATGTTGGATTTGTGTTCTAGAGAGTTATTTTTGACTTTTGGACTAAAATTTAACTAAATTTGGCTCGGTTTGAGTTTGAAGAGTTAAAAATTTAAAGTTCGTCTCTTAAAGAGTTCTTCGTGATGTTTGGACTAAACGCTAATCAAACTTGATTCTTTTCTAGCATTGCATCAATTCTTTATGACAAAAAGCGTTGGAAAAGTTCTCTCAAACAAAAACAAAAGGCGTGAGTAGTTCGTCTATCAATTGTCTTCAACAAAGCCTTTGCCAATGTTACCCGTGTGACATTGACATTATTAGAAACTACAAGGCCACCACTTTAGTATGAACATGCACTAGCTGAAGGGCATGCCAGGAGGTACGTATACACTCGTCTGGTGGATCTATGTGCGCGTGTGTGAGCCGTGTGTAGAACAGTACTACAAATTCAATTTTCACTCGTATTGGAAAGTTGGGAGTTTTTTTTTTTTAACGTAAACGTAAGATACCCCTATATGAATGACATTGTGGCTATGAAGGTCATGGAACCAAAACTAAGATAGTTGCATTTCTGTTTAACACTATTTTTCATTACTTGAACCATTTGATCGCATCCAATCCGATCCACCCCCTGCATCCGATCGCTTTGCTCCGAACCGACTGGACTCACTTGTCTGTGTGTGTCACGTGTCACCATAAAAAAATCAATGCTCCTAGAGTTTCGAATGCACGCCATAGAGAATGTGATATTTTGATCTGTGCTTCGGGGTGATTGATGGATATTATCTTTTCGTTGAGCTTGTTTGAATGTATGATTTATGATTTATGATTTTCGTGTATTAGGTGATTGATAGGAATATCTCCTTGATAGACATGTATGAATGAATATAATATGTTTTCCGTGCTTTAGGTGATCGATAGGAATATCTCCCTAGTAAAGCATGCATGGGTGAACCGAGCTAAGATTAGGGCGCTAGAGCTAGAGCGGTTTACACGTTTGTCTAGGCCAGAACATTTTCAGTAGACCTATCACCCTTAGATCGTGAGTGGCAATTAGAGTTCCAAAACATGTGTGCACCTAGAGATCATATTAGTTTGAGGGGCTAACGCCAAGTGTTCTGAAAACATGAGATGTAGGCTAAATTGCTTAGACGCCCCTAAGGATCCAGTAAACCTCCACGACATCTAAGTAAGATTAAGGAAACTTAACAGAACTCTGAGGTCACTTGAGTAACTATGAGTGTAGAGTCGGGACAAGGCTGACATCGCGATCCCATTAAACCGATTATAAGAAGGGACTTGGGACTACACATATAGTTAGTTCAAGACGAGAACCCCTATTGAGTGTAGAAATGAGTTAAGATAGAAGCGCTCGACTCTGTAAACTGGTTTTGAAAGAAATTAGGGACTACACGGGTAGTGGCTAAAGGTGAGTACTTCTATTCAGTGTAGAAACGGGTTAAGCCTAATGTCACAGTTTCGTAAACCGGTCTCAGAGAGAGATTTGGGACTACACGGGTAAAAGATTTGTGATGGTTGCTCTTGGTGAATGTGGTAACGGCCCCAGACCTCGAAAGGGTCTGCAACATGCAAAGGAACTTTCTAAAGCCTAGAAAAAAGCCCATGTGAATCTACTAGGAATCGGATGCGATAAGGACCTACAAGTAGGTTGCTTGCTGACTATTTTTATACTCACCCATTTTTCCTATTCTTTTTTTAGGTACCATTCGAGGTGGAAAGCTGCTCGGGAGCTGTATTGTCACAAAGTGATATCAACCCGGGACATCAGTTTAAATTGTATTTTAGTAGGTTGTCAATTGTATTCCTTTTGTATCTCGTTCCCGTCCCTTGTTTGTAAACATATGTCGACAACAATAATGATGATATGAACTTTGATATGATCATAATTAAAGCTGTCCAAGTTCTTTGTTTTTGCCCTAATTGTCTTTATCTCACAACAAAATAAAAAACCCTAAAATTTTCAAGACAAAAACTTGGAGATTTCATTAATGAATGGCGATTAAACTTATGAGATGAACGTTATATACAATGCTCCTTAGGCTATATACAATAATGCAACCCTTTTATGTTGTTCTTGCCCATAAGTTTCCGACCTTATTTTGTGAGCTCGATAATGGTACGTTTGGATTCTGATCTCACATTTTTACGCTTTTTGATTATGCTTCGTCATGTTAATTTGTAGCGTAGATGACCGTTGATATTCGTTCGTGTTTGTCGATTTGGGCATAGTTGGTTTGACGTAGATCACATGCAGGGATCCGAGGAGAAGGAGATCAATGTGGTTGATCCAACAAATGAAGGAAAAGGTGGATTTCGAGCTACCATGTTCATTTTCGGTAAGTCATTAAGTTCAAATAAGTTAAACTAAAGATGGAAATATCGACGTTGCTAATGATAGGTTTATCGACGTTGATAACAATTAGGCTCCGTTTTTAAACTAAAGATGAAAATATCGACATAGAGTAATGAAGGTAAATGAGTAAAAAATTTGATATTCAAAACAATATCCAACTCACCCGTCCCATACAATTTCTCGTTTATTTTACTTGGTTGACCTAATCTATGCCACATCTTACCAAAACCGTTTCTAAACGTAAAAAAAACATTCAAGTTTTAGGAGATAAACGTCTATCACAATGATCAACACGAGTACCACACCAGTAATGATATATACTCATTTTCTTGAGGTCAAAAATTTAAATCGTTCGATCGCCCTAATAACGTGTGAATTTTGGTAGCCCTGCTGACGTTTGAGAGCATGGGGTTTGTGGCAAACATGGTGAGCTTGGTTCAATACTTTCTTTTGGTGCTGCACTTTGATCTTCAAACGGCTGCAAATACACTCACCAACTTCTTGGGCTCTGCTTTCTTGCTCTCTCTTCTTGGTGGCTTCCTTTCCGATACGTATATCAATCGACTCACCACCTGTCTTATTTTCGGCGTGCTCGAAGTTCTTGTAAGTTTTATTCTTTTAAAAAAAATTTACGAATGTATTTTCAGTCAAATTTTAGAAACAATTATTTTTGTTCAATGTTATAAAATTTGATAATTTATTGTGATATCCCACATTGATTGGGGAGGAGAACGAAACATGTTTATAAGAGTGTGAAAACCTTCCCCTAGCAGACGTGTTTTAAACGCTTGAGGGGAAATCCGGAAGGAAAACCCTAAAGAGGACAATATCTGCTAGCTGTGGGCTTAGACGGTTACAAATTGTATCAGAGGCAGACACCAGACTATGTGTCAGCGAGGAGACGCTTCCCTTAAGAGGGTAGACACGAGGCGGTGTGCCAGTAAAGACGTTGGCCCCACATCGATTGGAGAAAGCTAAGGAACGAGTGTCTGCGAGGACGCTGAACCCTGAAGAGGGGTGGATTGTGATATCCCACATTAGTTGGGGAGGAGAATGAAACACTCTTTTCTAAGATCGATTGTTGAGGGGAACGAAACATTTCTTATAAATGTGTCTTAACGAGAACATTGGACTCCCTGTTATAAATGGTATCAGAGCCCGACACATTGGTTGGAGAGGGGGAAGCTCGAATAAAAATTACAATTTAAACGTGACCATTTTAGTTAGATTAGTTTGTATTTATCCGTCAAATTGTGACAACTTCCACGATACAGGCGTTGGTGATAGTGACAGTCCAAGCCTACTCTCACGATCTCTTACCAAAGGCCGATTGTCCAAAGGACTGTGTCCGAGGTCGGATCGCGTTCGTATTCTACACTTCGCTGTACCTACTAGCGATCGGGTCGGGCGGGGTGCGAGGGGCCTTGCCAGCGCTCGGGGCGGACCAATTCAACCAAAAGGATCCAAAGGAGGCCAAGGCACTAGCCACATTTTTCAACTGTTTGTTGCTTAGTGTAGTAATTGGGGCAGCCGTGGGAGTGACCTTGATTGTGTGGGTAGCTGTGAACAAGGCATGGTATTGGGGGTTCTTCATCTCAGCTTTGGCTACTGCTGTTGGGTTCATTGTGTTTGCCCTTGGGAAGCCATTTTATCGCCTTCATGTGCCTGGTCAAAGCCCACTCTTGAGGATTATTCAGGTTTTTTTCTTTTTTTTTTTGGAAAAAATTATTTATTTTGAATTTCATATATTATCCAACTTTAAAAAATATTGAAATTTTAACGACTCGTTATAAATTATTTAAAGTTTAAGGATCTATTAGACATGTAAAATTAAAAATTTTAATGTTAGTAATCGAGTGTTTTTTACTTAAGTTTATAGGTATTTGAATTTTTTTCTCGACTAATTCTTTGCAATAGCTTTACTACGAGTACAAACCTTTTTTTTTTTGTTTTTTTTTTTGTTATTGTTTTTAAATGTTGAGTTCGATATTAAATGCATGTATAGAAAGTAGATAATATAATTAAGGGTCGATGACTTGAAAAATCTGATCAATTTAGCTCAAACCGTACGGTTTGGATTGAGTGTGGATTGTGATGGTTCCATTAAACAAAAATTTAAGGGAACCCTAAACCAAAAAAAATAAAATAATAATAATTAAAAAAATAATTTTACTTATTTTATTTTATTTTATAATTATTTATTAAACTCTTACAAATATTTTTTTTAAAAACTATTTTGGAAGATAATTTTTAAAATATATATTGAAATTGAGTTAAGTTCTTAATTAAATGTTTAAAAATAAAATAGATATTTTATTAACTACCATTTTACTTTTATTTAAAAAAAAAAAAAAAAAAAAAAAAAAAAAAANAATTTTTTTTATGGTTCCATTAGGTTAGGTTAACTATTTAATAAAGGTTGTTCGGGTTGAAAAATTTTATCGTAACAATTGATTTGATCTAAAAAAAAATATCTCTTACCCGACCGATGAACACTTCTAAATAAAAAATAAAAAATAAAAAAATAAAAAAAAATAAAAAAACTCAAAATTGGAATTTTAGTAATTTATCTTAAATGAAAACTCACTAGGATTCAAACTTTCTACGAGGGTTTTTTTTTTCCTCCGAGTTAAACGACTGAAGGTAAAAGATTGAATAGTCGATTTGTAAGATGGTAGTATCAGCCTTATCAATTGAGCTATGTTCAAGTTGACCTGAGATAATAATTAATGTCTTTTATCTATTGATCTATATTTGAGTTGATAAAAGATGATAATTAATGTTTTAATAATTGATTATGCTCGAATTGAATAGAATGGATTGAAATTCGTTGACAGGTTATCGTTGTGGCTATTAAAAACCGAGGATTGGCATTACCCGACACGCCAAGTGAACTGTATGAGCTTAGCAACAAGTATTATATGGATTCCATTGACTCTAAGATTGCTCATACCAATCAGCTCAGGTCAATTGATTTTTTTTTTCCATTATATTGCTTAGTTTAATTTCCATATTAATGCTAAATAATCAACTTAGTCTCCATGCATTCAATATTGATTATATTAGTATTTTGTATTTAGATTATCGTGTCGAAAATACGAGAAAAGATGGAGTTTTCGTGGTTAAAAATGAGTTTAGAGACAAATTTTGAGGCTCTTAGCTAAATTATAAACACGATTATATTTACTAAATCGATAGATTTACCTTTTGGAATGATGATGTGATACTTGAGTAAAAGAAGCGTACGTGAATGAACTGATATCATATCTAAATGAAAGTGATGGTGATGATATGAAATTATGGTTAAAAAAAGTTTAAAAGCATGGATCTATATCAACATTTATGTTTGACTTAGAGCTATCTTAGGTTAGGTGAACTCTTAGAAACTTTCCTAACAAGCACGTGAGTAAGGACAAAACACACTAAGAAAACTCGTGTTGGTTTGTGAAGATAGTCTTCTGTTTTAGAAGTAACTCGAGACAAGTAAGTACCATGACCATGTCACATATGGGAATATCTGAGTCTTTAGGTGTCGAGTTAAGATTTTAAATCAAAATTTGAATCTAGGTATAAGTTATTACTGATGATACCGAAGCAAAACATCACCTAGAAAGATGTGATTTGGGAATGATGGAAAGTAGAAGTTCGTGGTGTAACGACCAAGCCCACTACTAATGTATATTTTCTTCTTGGGTTCTTTTTGGGTTTTCCCTTTCACGCTTCCCCTCAAGATTTTTAAAACACGTCTTCTAGTAGAGGTTTCCATACCCTTGTAAAGAATGCTTTGTATTCCTCCCAACTGATATGGGATCTCGCTCCCTTTTCCAATCGATGTGGGACCCCCAATCCACTCACTTTCAAGACCCAACGTCCTTACTGTCACATCGCTTGGTGTCTGGTTCTGATACCATTTGTAACAGCTCAACCCACCGTTAGCAGATATTTTCCTCTTTATGGTTTCCATTTCAGGCTTCCCATCAAGGTTTTTAAAACGCGTATGCTAAGGAGAGGTTTCCACACTCTTGTAAAAAATGTTTCATTCTTCTCTCCAACCGACGTGGGATCTCACACACAGACATGTGATGCCTGAGTAAATGAGAGACACATGAATGAATTGAGACCACATTTGAATGAATGCAATCTTCAAATTGGTAGTTGCTATCTATACCAACAAGTGTGCTTAGCTTGAAGTAATCGTACGCTTAGGTGACCTCTTGAAATTTTATAGGAAAAAGGTAAGTAAGTACAATACATGCTAAAAAAACTTATGTTAGTATGTGATAATAGTCTTCACTTTTAGAAACAACTCCAGACAAGTAGGTAACGTGATCATCTCATAGTGAATGCAGGACAATGTTAGGACCATCCAGTGCCGAATCCAGATTCTAAATCTTGGACAAGAAATGTTATAAATGAGCCCAAGAAACAAGAAAGAACCGAAACTTTTAAAACTATAAAGATCAAATTAAAATTAAGCGTAGACACTAAGTTCAAACTAGAAGAACTATAATTTTTAATCGATCTTCACGAACTTGGGAAGATATCAGTAATAGATACTATTTTCATTGATTGTTTGGTCGTGTCGTTCAGGTGTCTCGACAAAGCTTCGATTCTCCCGAAGGACGTAGAGCCACAACCATGGAAAGTTTGCAGTGTAACACAAGTAGAGGAAGTGAAGATCATAACAAGAATGCTGCCCATCTTCATCAGCACCATCATCATGAACACTTGTTTAGCACAGCTTCAAACATTTTCAGTAGAACAAGGAAATACCCAAATCATGGACAAAAGCCTTGGCCATCTTCAGTTCCCAGCTCCTTCCATCCCTGTTATCCCATTGGTCTTCATGGCATTTCTCATTCCCCTCTACGAGTTCGTCTTCGTCCCCTTCGCTCGAAAGATCACGCACCACCCATCGGGCATCACCCAGCTCCAACGGGTTGGGGTCGGACTGGTATGATTTAAACTACTCGTATTTATACAATGATTCTCACGTCAACATGTTAATCCATATACTTAAAATAATTTTTTGAAAAGTATAGAAAATATATAATTTAAATTTTAGATCGAGTTTGAGATGACTTTTGAAAAAAGTACTTTTAAGGCAGATTCTAAGAAAACAGGTATTAAATGCTTTTTCTGGAAGCATTTCTGTGATATTCACATTGGTCGGAGAGGGGAACAAAACATTCCTTGTAAGGGTGTGAAAATCTCTCCCTAGTTAACGCGTTTTAAAACCGTGAGGCCAACGACAATACATAGTAAGCTAAAACAGACAATATCTACTGGTGGTGGGCCTGGACTGTTACAAATGGTATAAGAGTAAGACAGTGGGCGGTGTGCCAGCAAGAACGTTGGACCCCTAAAGGGGATGGATTGTGAGATCTTACCTCGGTTGGAGAGGAGAATGAAGCATTTCTCATAAGGGTGTGAAAACTTCTCCCTACAGACAATGAATTGTGAGATCACACGTTAATTGGAGAGAGAATATGTAACGGGTCAAAGCGAACAATGGATTGTGAGATCCCACGTATTTTAAAATCGTGAGGCTGACGATGATACGTAATGGGCCAGCAAAGCGGACAATGGATCGTGAGATCCCAGATTCTTTATAAGAGTGTGGAAACCTCTCCTAGTACTTTCTAATGGTTTTAAACAATTTTGAAAACTCAAAAACGACTTCGAAAAATATTTTTAATGAGCTAGAAACACTTTTCTATATGCTACCTTCTGTTCTTCCTACGATAATTTGTGGGTACGTTTAATCTTTTATACATATTTTGTAATAGGTACTCTCGGCCGTATCGATGGCCGTGGCAGGGCTCGTGGAGGTGAAGAGACGACACCGAGCAACGAAGCACCCGAACGAGCCGATGAGCCTATTCTGGCTATCATTCCAATATGGTATATTTGGGATAGCAGACATGTTCACCCTTGTGGGGCTATTGGAGTTCTTCTACAAGGAGGCTCCTGTGGGAATGAGGTCCCTCTCCACTTCCTTCACATGGCTCTCCCTCTCCTTTGGCTACTACTTGAGTAGCATCTTTGTGAATGTTATCAACAAAGTCACTAGAAAGGTATCCCCAAGCAAGAAGGGATGGGTTGAAGGCCTCATTCCTGAGGACTTGAACTACAACAATCTCAATCTCTTTTATTGGTTTTTGGCCATTCTTAGCCTTTTGAACTTTTTTCATTACTTGTATTGGGCGTCGTGGTATAAGTATAAGACGGAGGAGACGATCGTAAAGTTAGACAATGGAGGAGGAGGAGAACGAGAACGAGAAGAAGGTGTTCCTATCCTCCGTGAGGAGGAGAGGAGCGGAGGTGACATAAAGTGTCACCATAGTGAAGGAAAAGAAGATGCTCCAATTTTTCACGAGGAGGAAGAGAGGAGCGAAATCGACGTAAAGGGTCGTCAGAGTGAAGAAAAAGAAGTGAAAAATTAGTGAGGTGAGTGGGTACCGAGTTTGTTGATGGCTCTATTACACATGGAATGAAATTTCCTCATCTATTAAGGCGTTTAGTTTCCGTAGATTAATACGTGTTACTATTTCGAAATTTTCGATTTGGTTTTGATGATTTAAAAGGTTCGTACAATTATTGAATGTTGATAACTTTTTTATGTTTAAGGGCTATTGATACACTCTCTCTACTAGCTAAAGCCTTCAAGTTCTTCAAAAAAAAAAAAAAATTGAATTAGTCTATTATATGTTCACGTGCATCAAGATACTTCCCTGTTATAATAGTATGGACGCGTACACTAGATGTTATGATATGGTTTTATGTACACCATGATACTATATGCGTGCTCCCTTCCTTCTGTAGTATATCGACAACACGAGTGTTGCTAGTCGAAGGCCAGGTTCAAAAGGTACGTATATGAGCTCGCCTGGGGGTTCATATGCGCATGTGTAGGCCGTGTGTAGAGAAGTACTACACATTTAATTCTTCCGAACTGAAAGTTAAGACCAAGGTCATGAAATGATAGGTCCTAGACATGATTGCATGTGATTGCATGACTAGGGTTGCTTACTGAGTGTTTCTTAAAATACTAAGCTACATACTACTCTTATTTTTCAGGTAAAAGTAAGGCATCTCTGCATAGTTGACGACGTAACGATGATGGTCATGAGACTAAAGATAGGCGTAGATACACTCATGTCGTTGTAGCCCTTCACCTAGGTCAGAACATTATTATTATTATTATTATTATTTACTTCAATTTCAAGTTATTTGTTTTATGTTGTAATTGTTTTAACAATTTTATTGTGAACGTATAAGTCTCTGGCATCGTTTTGAAACGTTTTAAAAGATTTTTCATATTTCGTAATTAAGTCATGCATATAGTAGCGACTTTATTTCATTAGTAAAAATAGGGTCCTTACATCGAGCTCAACCCTATTAGGTTAGTAATGATCTTTTAACACGTTCTACACCTCCCGAGTCTTGCTATAAATCCTACCAACCTATACCTTTTTAATTTCCCAACTTTTCACTATAATCACATCCTCATTATTAGTTGTACGATATTCGTTAATCTAAGCATTTCATTATTAAAACACAAATCAATAGTCAATCTAGGCCAACTATTCGAGAATTCATTGATCCAGTAACTAGTCTCGATAACTGTCGCCATCGTGAAATTATTTATATCTTAACAAAAATTCAAACATCTAAGCAACAACGATATTGATAATATCAACTTCTACAATTATTAATTAAATTTGTTTATGAATCGATATTTATAAGCGTTACTAAACACGGGTTTGGCACGTTGATTCAAAGTAGTAATTTAGAAAAGGATGGATGGATGGCCACATCAAAAAGTGAAAAAAGTCCCCATCTTCAGGAGACAGTGATGGACAGCCATTTAAAGAACCATGGTCCATTAATAATTTCACAATATGTGGACTTTATATTATCACTCTCAAAAACCCATTACAAAATACATATTTGACCGTGATACGAGTGTCTCGTTTCTTGAAACCCTAATTAATTAAAGGGTTCTTTTACAAGAATACGAACTATGTCACATAACCTCGAATCTCTGATATATATATAAGTCACGTAACTTTGGCTCACTGGTGGGGAAAAATTACGAAAGTTTAGATCTAAAACAGATACAGTAACATAACACGTACCTTGCTATGATAGAATTACGGGTAAGTCGGTTGCCCTAATAGTTCGGGTTGGAGGGTCGGGTGACGCCAATCACTTCTCATGAGATCGGAGGCAGTTTGAAGCAACTCATCGGGCTGCCACGAGAAGGCGTTCGAACTTACAATAGGAGGATTTTCACATGAATTGGGAGTGGGGAAAAGCAAATTTGAAATGGCTTCAAAAGGGTTGGTGTTATTATTTGGAATAGTTATAGGGATACCCATGTGCTCCGATTTGTCGTTCAAGTAAGTAGTAGTGGTCGACATGTCGGAACTTGAATGGTTTGGAACTACTTCAATGGATGAAGCCTTTTCATGGATTTTTTTATCATCTAATATGGTAATGTTGTTGTTTTCATTGCTGATTTCTTTGTCTACGAAAGGCTGGTGAGTGTTCGGGTCGATGCCTTTTTGCTTTAGCTTCTTTTTTATGCACGAGTTCCATAAGTTCTTTATTTCATTGTCGGTTCGTCCAGGTAGCTGAGCAGCAATTTGTGACCATCTAAATGAATAATATGTTATAAAACAAGTTACAAACCAAAAACGAAAGGGAAGAACCGAGAACGGAAAACAAACCTGTTGCCTAAAACGGAATGAAGCTCAATGATTAAATCTTCTTCTTGTTGCGAGAACGGGCCTCTCTTCAAATCTGGCTTAAGATAATTGATCCATCTCAATCTACAACTCTTCCCGCACCTTTGTAAGCCTAGAGATCCATACGGGTCGTGTTAAAAAGTTAACCTTTTCTTACTTTCTTTCTTTTCTTTCTCGAAATTAGAGAACGGAATCTCGAATCTTGTAACTTTTTTGAACCCGTTAAAGGGAAGAGGATGAAAAGTTAATTACCTGCGAGTTTAGGGACCGAACTCCAACAGCCATGGCCATGTTTGGTGATATGGTTAAGAAGCTTCTCATCTTCTTCAGGTGACCAAAGCCCTTTCCTAAGCTTCTGCTTGTAACAGCAAGAGTGCCTTCCCATATGAACTCCCTTTCTTCAACTCCAACCTTTAATTTTTATGGGCAAATATATATATATATATATATATATATATATATATATATATATATATATATATGTGGGGATCTAATTAATAAATTGCTAAGTTCCAAATGGAAATGTCTATTTCAAAAGAGAGGAGAGAAGATAGCTATAAAAATTTGATGGATTAATGTGAGATTCGAGGTCAGTTAGAGTGGGAAACGAAACTTTTCTTACAGTGATGTGGAAACCTTTCTTTAGTAAACGCTTCTTAAAATCGTGAGGCTGACAACTATATGTAACGGGCCAAAACAAACAATATCTACTAGTTATGGGTTTTTACAAATGATATTAAAGCCCGACACTAAGCAGGGTGCCAGCGAGGATGTTGGGCCCTCAAGAGAGGTGGATTGTGAGATCCCACGTCCGTTGGAGATGAGAACAAAACATTTCTTATAAGGGTGTTGAAACTTCTGCCTAGTAGACGCATTTTAAAACCGTGAGGCTGACAACGATACGTAAAGAGTCAAAATGAACAATATATGCTAATTTATCTACCCGGTTCATAAATGTCGGCATGTATGATGGCTTAATCATGATCCTGCACGTATTTCGACATGATAACGATAGGTAACGAGCCAAAGCAAACAATATCTGCTAGCGGTGGGTTTTTACAAATGATATTAGAGCCGGACACTGGGCGGTGGGCCAGCAAGGATGTTGGGTTCTCAAGGGGGTAGATTGTGAGATCCCACATCGGTTGGAGAGGAGAACGAATTATTCTTTATAAGAGTATTGAAACTTCTTCGTAGCAGATACTTTTTAAAACTACGAGACTGACAACGGCGAAACACAATGGGCCAAAACGGACAATATTTACTAATTAATACAATCCGTTAATCATTCCTTACCTCTATTTTAATAATAAAGTCGTCTTTAGTAGAGTTATTACATGAAAATGTAAATGTGGGATAATCGATGACTGGTTTAAGTGAAGAGAAAGAGATGGATTTTGAATCAAATCAGCTCATTTAAACAACCATGTGTGATTTTTTATATTCAATAAAACCATGTAATCTTGTGCCAAATTTAAACTTGTACCTTTTGCTTTGAGTTCTAATGAAGCAAAATCTATCCCTTTTCTTTCATTTTTTTCATTTTTCCTTTTTAAGTCAAAATCACTCCAAGTCCCGAAGTAAAAATTAAACACCTTTTCAAGCTTAAATTGAATCGAGTTATTTTGTTCGATAATTTATGTGTACACATTCAATTATATCTTACATTTCGCGTTCTTTTCGTTTCCGGTAGTTTTTGTTGTTTGAGCATATATCTGCTCATAGACAAGCCTAAAAAGTCTGATATAGATGATTATTTAGTGAGTTCACATGTGCATAGAGTCATACGTAAAGGAGTAATACATATCCAATTTCATAGACATGTAGTATGTGTTTGCATTTTTCATCCCAACAATTAAGTTATTTATTGGATATTTTTCAATACTCAACTTTTTTTTTTTTTTTCTTACTATGTTGTTTAGGTAAGAACAAAGGAATCTTGAATGGTTGACGGCGTATCCTGTGGACGTCATGGAAAAGTCCAAAGTAGCTAGCTTCCAAGTTCAATCATGTCTTAGAAGTAGGATCGTCACACTAGCAGTCCTTCAAATAACCTTTAAGACTTGTTTGAACAATTTGAAATTGAATTAAATCGGAGGATGGGTGTCACAAATTGATCATTAGAACCCTGAAAGAGGATGAGCTGCCACTGAAAGGATGTCGTTGCTGCCGTGAACGTCAACCTGAGCATAGCTATCAATTCTCTGATAATAGATAGAGGAAAAACGCTCAAGGAAGGCCTACATCCACGGTAGAAAGCAACAAGTAAAGATTTCTTTCTCAAAGAAGCAATCGAAACAAAAAATACAAAGTACTTTCAAACTCTTCGTTTCACTATAGGCTCAAGTTCATGTCACGCCAACTCCGAACAACCTGAATCAACCCAAACCAAAATTTATGAATGAGTTGTGTTGGGTTCAGTATTTAACAAAGTTCGTTTGAGTCGAAAAGAGTTTATAACTTAAAATTGGGTTGGGTCTAAAACAATATCTCAACACGACCCAACTCAATCCACGAACACCTCTAGAATACACTTTTTTTCCTTTATTTTATTCAACTAGATTACATATATCATAATGTGTCAAATCATTACCTTATGTCAACTCAACTTAACACAATTCAATTGATTAAGGTACATACTGAGAATCGAAAAATCTATATCTAAATTCCCCTACCTTCACGTATTAATTGAATACAAGAAAAAACTGTTACGTCAAGATTTAAGTAACACCGATAACATTACGACTAACTAAACACAACAACATGTTAATTAATACGATGTTCGGGAAGAGGCAAAAGGGATAAGGTGAGTGGTAGCTAGCTAGCTAAGTCTAGTAGGTGTCCTTAAAAGGAATAGCAATTTGTGGGGAACATTTTCACATTGTTTTGCTTTTTGTCCCTTTGATTTGACCTCAATATATCTAATCCAAATGGGCCATTAACATTAGTTGGGAACATAAGCACATGCATTTCCCCTAATTATTTCATAAATCACTACCAAATCATCTTGTCAATGTTTGTATCATCTACCTTAATAAACACGATCTTTTTGAACTTTTAAAATGATTATATTTGTCTTAACTCGGAGTTATCTCTTACACGCATATATATTGTCTGTCTCGACTTCGAGTAGTTGATTGGACGCCACTTCCGTATCGCTATTTTGTCGTGTTTGCACGTGAGAGTCACAACCTACTCTCTTTCATAGTATGGTTGTAACATAGAGCTGACACCATGTGTATGGAATCACTGTTAGGGAAATAAATTTTGGATTTGTTGATCGAATATCTGAAGGCAATGACACTTGTTTAAGATTCAAATTACTCCACAAGTAAGATCAATCACGTTAAGTTTGAATTATTCTAAACATGCAATCAAAACTACATAAAATTATACATAAACATAGCCCTAATGATAAAGGAATCACTTCAAGTGAAAATTAAATTTGGATTACCCCGTTAATGAAATATTTCAAAGCAAGAACACTTGTTGAGATTCGAATCATTACACAAGTAAGATCGATTATGTTAAACTTGAATTATTCCAAATATGCAACCTAAACTACGTAGAATGCCAAGAAACTTAGTCATTCGCGAAAGAGAACACAAATTTTATTTTTATAGCCTCAAAATGAAAACCTTTGACCTTCCGCCACTTTCCATGAGTTATTTTTATGACCATAATTAGTCCTACATAAATGTAATCTTAAAGTAAATAAAAGTCCGAAAATACATTAAAGAAACACCGTAACTCTAAATTATCATCCACCCCAGATTTGTAATCATCCAAAAATCTTCCTTGATGTTCATATAACATGATTGGGATATCTTGGTTCATATCACCATATCTCCCCCTACAGCAGTTTTTTAGACATTTCTAATTTTTGACATTTCTAATTTTTTTGAAATAGACATGATTTTGACGAACGATCATATGACTCCGTAGTTTTGACAATTAAGTACAAATAATTGCTATGTTTCCTATATACAACAATCGTGTACCAAGTACAAATCAAACGAGCCTTCTAATTGTCACAATTCGAATTCAAAAGATGAAACATTTGAAGAACGTATGCACGAATCGTTTTTTTTTTTTCTTTCTAATATATGAAATATGATCGATTTTGTTTGCACACTCGCACGATCTTTGACGAGAGGTAGGAGCATTCAGTGGAGTAAGTGAGTTATTCCTCACTGACCTGAGCGATCTCGAGAGCTAAATTTGCCTCGATTATTTGTCTCTTGAATACAAATAGACTAAGATGTGAGTAGCAAATATTTAGCTACGTTATGGTTCAACGAAAAGTTATTTGTTTTGAGTGAGGCTTTCGAAATAGAAACTAAGATGGTCAAACTAGACCACAACCAATATACAAATCCCTAAGATGAAGAACATAGTCAAGTGGGTCATTGCTCGTCTAGGTGAGATCACGTGGGCTATAGCCGATATGAGACTAGAAGTACCCAAACAGATCGTAACCCAACTAAGTTAGCAAGTTCTCGTAACAAATTCAATAAACTCGATAGGACGCATCGTATAAAATATCATCGAACTTTATAATCTTAGTTCAGTCTCGATATCATATAACTCAACGCCCTTTCTTGTTCTTACAAATTTTCATCATAAGTCCCCTCAAGATAATTGATCAATCAGCTAATTCCATTGAAAGATCATCCTGCCAGGTCCTCTCCAAGTGGTAGCAAGAATTGCGTATGTCCATGTCCAAAGCGGGATGATCTCTTGCTTAATCTATATTTGCTGATATCAAGTGAAGTTCATGAACCAATGCCATGACCCCTGACCAATAATGTTATTAATATGGCTAGTTATAACGTCGTTTTGTTATTGTTGGTCGGGTTCGTACCACTGCCATTAACACCGGAAGCTTGTTCGTTACCCTGCAACAACAAGATAATTCAATATTTACATGTGAGATCTCATATCGGTTAGAGAGGGAAATGAAACCTTCTTCATAAAGGTGTGGAAACCTCTTCCTACCATGAGATTGACGATGATATGTAATGGGCCAAAACGAACAATATGTACTAGTAGTAGGCTTAGACTGTTACAAACGGTATCAGAGCCAGACACCGGGCGATGTGCCAACGAGGACGTTGGCCCCCAAGAGGGGCGAATTGTGAGATCCCACGTCGATTGAAGAGAGAAACGAAACATTCCTTGTAAGAGTGTGCAAAACTCTCCCTAACAAACGTGTTTTAAAACCGTGAGACTGACGACGATATGTAACAAGTCAAAACGGACAATATCCGCTAGTAGTGAGTTTAGGCTGTTACAAATGGTATTAGAGCCAGACACCGGGCAATATGCCAGCGAGGACGTTGGCCCCCAAGAGGGGTGAATTGTGAGACCCCACGTCGGTTGGAGGGTCAACGAAACATTCCTTATAAGGGTGTGGAAACTCTCCCTAACAAACACGTTTTAAAACTGTGAAACTGACGACGATATGTAACAGGGCAAAACGGACAACATTTGCTAGTAGTGGGCTTAAGCTGGATGCTGGACCCTCAAGAGGGGTGAATTGTGAGATCCCACATTGATGGAGAGGGGAATAAATCATTCCTTATAAGGGTGTGGAAACCTCTCCCTAGTAAACGCGTTTTAAAATCATGAGACTGACGACGATACGTAACAGGCCAAAACAGACAATATCTACTAACAGGGGGCTTAGGCTGTTACAAATGGTATCAGAGTCAGACACCAAGCGATGGGTCAGTGAGAACATTGGCCTCCAAGAGGGGTGAATTGTGAGATCGCACATCAGATGGAGAGTGGAACGAAGCATTCCTTATAAGGGTGTGGAAAACTCTCCCTAAGAGACACGTTTTAAAATCGTGAGACTGACGAGAATACGTAATAGGCTAGACAAAATCTTCTAGCGGTGGGCTTAGACTGTTACAAATGGTAGCCACACACCCGCCTTTTTTTAACCATCTCATCATCTTCTTGCCAACACCGTCCATATCAACAATGATAAAAACCCTCTCCCATTTGAAGTTTGTATTTCCGAGCATTTGTCTCTTCTCACGTAACATAACATAATATCACATGCTTTTAAAATTTAAATCTACACACCTGTCTAGGAGCTGTTCTTAAAGGGTCGTTGCCACCATTTCGCACGGTCGGTGAATTCATCTTCGGAGGCGAATCTTTCGAGCTACAAGCTGCTGCTAAACCGAAACTCTCTACAGGAGCTACTGCCACACTGGACTTAGTCATAAAAGGTCGTCCAGGAAACGGAGCAATCGGGCCATGTGGCATGGACACGGGGAGTCCTTGACCAGGAAGTCCAAGGACATGAAAGTTAGAACCTGGCATTCCATGCATTACAGTTTGAGCTGGTATCGATGGGCTCGGGAAATGCGTTCCTTGCAGGTGTGGCATTTGAGCCATGGGATAGCCAGGAGAACCACCATTCATGTCAGGCATAGCTATCCCATATCCCATTCCTATTCCTACGCCCATGGGTGAATAAATATGAGGTGCACTCATGGGTGGCATTCCTCCAGGGAACATCATGGGAGGCATGAACAAACCAGCTCCCATGGACATAATCTGCATAATATGTGAAAAACATGGACAGATTACTTGAATGTTGTAAACAAGGATCACTTCTGAATTATGGGGGTGGAGAGATAAAATGTAACGGCCCAGGCCCCGACCCACCGCTAGTAGATATTGTCCTCTTTGGACTTTCCCTTTCGGGCTTTCCTTCAAGATTTTTAAAACGCGACTACTACGGAGAGGTTTCCACACCCTTATAAAGGGTGTTTCGTTCTCCTCCCCAACCAATGTGGATCTCACAATTCACCCCCCTTCGGGGCCCAGTGTCCTTACTGGCACATCGCCTCATGCCGCCCCATTTCAGGACTTAGCCTCCTCGCTGATACATCACCCAGTGTCTAGCTCTAATACCATTTGTAACAGACAAAATTCAAAGCTAACAGATATTGTCCGTTTTGGCCCGTTACGTATCACTGTCAGCCTCATAGTTTTTAAAACGCGTCTTCTAGGGAGAGGTTTCCACACCCCTTATAAAGGGTGTTTCGTTTTTCTCCCTAACCAATGTAAGATCTCACAATCCACCCCCCTTCGAAGCCCAATGTCCTAACTGGCACATCGCCTCATGCCACCCCCCTTCAGGGATTAGCCTCCTCACTGGCACATCGTCCCGTGTCTGGCTCTGATACCATTTGTAATAGACAAAATCCACAGCTAACAGATATTGTCCGTTTTGGCCCGTTACGTATCGCTGTTAGCCTCATGGTTTCTAAAACGCGTTTGCTAGAAAGAGGTTTCCACACCCTTATAAAGAGTGTTTCGTTCTCCTCCCCAACCAATGTGGGATCTCACAATCCACCCCCCCCTTCGAAGCCCCGCGTCCTTGCTGGCACACCGCCTCATCCCTCCTCCTTCGGGGCTCAGCCTCCTCTCGTTGGCACATCGTCCGGTGTCTAGCTGTGATACCCTTTGTAACAGACAAAATCCACCACTAACAGAAATTATCCGTTTTGACCTGCTACGTATCGCTATTAGCCTCATGGTTTTTAAAACGCGTTTGCTAGGGAGAGGTTTCCACAACCTTCTAAAGGGTGTTTCGTTTTCCTCCCCAACCAATGTGGGATCTCACATAAAAGAAATACATTTTCTCTGCCTCAGGGAAAAGAGCATCACCTGAACCTGAAGTTGAAGCGTTTTCAAGTACTCGATCGCTTCATCGAGCATGGAAGCTTTGTCAACCTAATAGTTCCATTACAGAATTCAGCTCAAGAATATAGCTAATAAAATTCAAGTCAGACTACTTTCAAGATGTTTAAAATATTCAATTGATCGACCAATAAATGAACCCGAACAAGAGAGTATTAATAGCCGAACCTTATTACAATTCGGTATGAGTTCTTGCAACGCACGCATCTTCTCGTTGATCCTATCTCTACGTCGCTGTGGCATAAATTTAAGAATGAGTTCACTAAAAAGGCTCAATGTTGTATTTGAAGCAAAAAAAAGAAACTTTCATAGCAACAAGACTCACTCTTTCTGATAAATTATGCACTTCTGCTGCCCTGCTTCGTTTCGAACCGTTTCCTCGAACAGGAGTCGCTCTGTTCACGTCATTGCTTTCTTCTTCTACATCCTGCACTTGATGAATTCTTTTCATTTATCGATTCGGAAAGTGACCGAGGTACACAAAGCAAGACACGAGTATACAATTTGGTACTCACATCACTGTGCCATTCGGAATCCTCGATGTCGTGACATTTTCTCTTCCTAACGATGGTCGTATCATCCAAAGCTCGTTTCATGCTAGTGCGTGAACAAACAGAAGCAGCTATTACAGATTCAACAACCTTCTCACTATCTGACAATCCTTTACTTGCACCTGCTTCAAGACACGGTTCAGGACGGTCATCGTTTTTGGCTGAATCTCCCAAACAAGCAACCTCTGGCTGTTCAACAACCTCCAGTGTCTCAGGAGCCTTGACATCTGATGGATTGCTATCATCTATGGAAGGCACTACTGCATTTTCACAGCATGATTTCGATTCATTTCTTATACTACCACGAGTTTAAAAAACAATGATTCATAAGGTTGAGTATTACCTGCTGAACAATTCTTATCCACGCTGCCTACACAGCGCATACTCGAAAAACCGACAGCTTTATTCACGTCACGGTTCTGATCATTGGATTTAAGAACAGCAGGTCGCAGAAAATGGGAAAAATTCATGATATTCGATGAATTATGCCTTGCTGTGCTTGAAGAACTGAGATGTGGAAGTGATATCTGGCTTTGCTGGGATGCTGATGAATGTAATTGATTCGTGCAACTTCTAGCTCGAGCGCTCGAAACATCCATCGAAGAAACCTGGGAAATATTGCCATCTTCAAGACGAGCACCGTGCAAATGATTGAGCTGCGCATCGCCATCGACCTGCTTACTGCTACTATTGCGCGAGAGGGGATCATTAACAGTGACCCCAGATAATTCAAGTAAGAATTCAGAAGAATGTTCATCAAGAGGATAATTAAGCCAAGGCACCATATCATCATCATCATGATCATGTCCCAATACATCTCTGATTACAGAATCAGTACCCTTGGGACTATGAAATGGTACACATGAGTTCTTCCTGGCTTTACTGGACTGTCCTTGCAGCAAAATTTGGCCATTCTCCCACACAAGTTCATAAACATCATTTTCAGAGCTTCATTAAAAAGCCACAAGGAACAAGAAGCTAAGATTTAGAACAAAACCCAGAAAGAATAAATGAATTTCACAAACAATAAACAAAGAAACAACGATTGTTATGATCCATAAGTCAATTTTTTGCTTACTTTAGAGATGAATCTGCAGAAACCATGTTGCTCTTTCCTCTGGCCACACGATAAAGCTCAGATAGAGGCATGGATTTGCCTCTTTACAGGAGAATAAGCCACGTTTAAACACTAAAATAAGAAGAACCCAGATGAATTTAAAGGGGATTTGTCATGTTTAGAACATTAAAGTGGCTTAGAATGAAACCAATGTCCCTATCATAAACAGAGTTTTGGGGGAAATATATTTTAACAACTCAAATGGGTAATATCTAATTGTTTAATGAATCTAAGAGACACCCAAATCCAAAATCATGCTCGTTGTAGTAAAGAATTCAAGAAAAAGAGGCAAAAACAACAGATCCCAGATGAATTTAAAGTGGATTTATCATGTTTAGAACATCAAAGTGGCTTAGAATGAAACCAATGTCCCTATCAGGGGAGTCAAACAGAGTTTTGGGGGAAAATATATTTTAACAACTCAAAAGGGTAATATCCAATTGTTTAATGAATTTCAGAGACACCCAAATCCAAAATCATGCTCGATTCAAGAAAAAGAGGCAAAAACAACAGATCCCAGATGAAATATTTCTTTAATCGTTAGATTCTGACGAACAAGAAAGAAAATGCAAAATGGGGATAAATCGAATGAAGATCCCAATGGAACGTGAAAGAGAGAGAAATGGACGGTGGCACCTTCTTAATCGTAGTCTCAAATTAGGTTGAAGTGGGTCCACCGTGAAAGCTCTGAATAAGATGAACTGGGTCAGTACCACCACCGTCATCGCCGCCGTGAGCCGGCGGCTAGAGTCCAGTGAGTGTGACATTCATCAATGATTAGAAGAAGGGTCTTGTTCTTGTTCTTGTTCCTCCAGATTGCTCCCTGAGATTGAGGCAAAACCCGATTGTTTTGAATGAAATTGATACCCATAAATTCAATATCAATGAAATAAAGCTGCCCCCCGTTTGATATTCTTATCTGGGTGGCATCTTTTTTGGTCCGTTTGTTGTTTGAATCTGATACCTAGCTCTTTGATTTGGGTGCAATGCATGCATTGGGTGCTCTTCAATATCAATTTATATATCCCCTTTTTCTTCCAACTCTCAAAATCTCTACTCATATTTGAATATTTGTTGAATTAGCTAGTCTCGAGACTCGAGTATGTGTATCAATATATTGACATGAATATATATTCAAATTAAAGCATCAAACACTGTGTTTCCGAGATCTCACATCGGTTGGAGAAAAGAATAAGGGTCAATGAGAACATTGGGCTCTTAGAGAGGGTGGATTGTGAGATCTCTGGTTGGAGAATGAAACGAACCATTCTTTTTAATATAAAGGTGTGGAGACCTCTTCGCAACAGACCCATTTTAAAAACGTTGAGAAAAAAATCTAGAAGGGAAAGTCCAAAAAGAACAATATGATATCAAATGGTATAAAAGTCAGACATCAAGCGATGTGCCAACGAGGACGCTAGGCTTCGAATTCGGTGAATTGTGAGATCTCATATTGGTTAGAGAGGGTAAAGAATGGAAATCTCGAGTGGAAACTTAGAAAGGAAAGCCCAGAGAGGAAAATATCTCTAGCGGTAGGCTTGGACCGTTACAGTGTTGATTTAATAAATATTCATTTTTATAAGAAACTTCCCGTTACATAACGACCTAAGGGCTAGATTAGAGGCATCTTCTCCCAACAAAAGTTTAAACAAGAGTCATCCGAAGATTCCATAGAGGAGTTGAGCTGCTCGCCTTTGTACGACTTGGTTTCATTGTGGTCGGCTTAAAAAGTCGTATTCCTACCATTAAATAATATCGACTATCTAATGCATCAAACTTCACCAGAAGCAAGCAATACGAGGGTCACTCCTATCTCTAAACTTCGTAAACAGGACTCGTTCTGTACTTGACTTACAAGCTCGTGTAACACTCGCCCCTATCTCTAAAATGACTTATACACTCCACTCGTTGTTATAGCCATGAATACCTGCAATTACTCAACCTACCACTACGACAATCTATTAGCAGCTTCTGACGACAACTATTTATAAAATTTTATCAAATCGTGAGACCGAAATGGAACGAAGATAGACGAAATATATGTTTTTGTTTGAGACAGTAACGGATGATTTGTCTTTATAGATGAAAGCTACGTAGGCTCGAGGTTTGAGGGTGTGGCGAGTGGGGATTCACACATTAAGAAACAAGTGGAAAATGGTGTATGGGGTGATGAAGTTCACGTGGGAAGGCTTTGTTGGTTTGGGGTATGTGTCTTTGTGTAGACTCAACACCTATGGACGACACGTCGCATTCATTCATTTCTAGACATTGGGGGCCTCTCTCCTTTTTTGGCCTTATTTTTTCTTTTGCCACTACCACACATCTTCCTTCCAACCAATTTAATAAGCTTTGTCCTTTTACCTACAACTATTTACTTTTTTTACTTCTCGTACGTCACGAACGAACGTGGGATCTGATGTGGTTCGTTTAGAGCTTTATGTTTTTTACGTGGTGGAGTATAATTCAGTTTCGAAAAACTGACTACTTGAAAATCTAAGGGTTAGGTTAAAGGTTTCTGGTTGCTTCTTGTATCAGGTGCACCGAGTGTATTGAGTGCACTCAGTTAAATTAACCCACCACACGATAATAGATATACTTATTGTTTACCTAAGATGTACGTCCACTTCAATTTCTTTTCTAACACGAAATTTGTTTTAGGTTTAAATGTTATTGTTTTTATTATTTTTTCGAACTTGTTTATTTTCGTCGTCTCTTTTCTTAAATAGAAATTATTGTTATTGTTGTAGCATAAGAGGAAGCAAGATTGATTGCATTCACATACCCACGAACATAAATGAACAAAGAGATACAACGATTTACGTGGTTTAAAGAGAAGAAATTCTCCTACATTCACGGGTGGTAGATAATTACTATAATCAAAGTGTTTACAAGTGTATCTCTCACTCTCATGCTACAAAGTCTCATTGTAATAGTCCAAGTCTACCGTTAGTCGATATAGTCCAAAGTGGAGTCAGACACCGAGCAGTGTGTCAGCAGGGACGCTGGGTCCCTAAAGGGGGTGGATGTGAGATCCCACATCGGTTGTAGAGAGAAACAAAACATGTCTTATAAGGGTGTGGAACCTCTCCCTAACAGATGTGTTTTAAAACTATGAGATTGACGGCGATATGTAACGGGCAAAAGCGGACAATATTGTTAGCAGTGGGCTTGGCTTGGGCTATTACACTCACTTACAAAGTTACTCCCAATTGTCTGTAATTTATTTGTTAAAGCCCTTTCGATTTAACAACCCAAATTCTTTCTTTTCAATGGCTTTTGAATCCTCTATTGTTCTTCCCCACTACCACGGTTGGCTTTGACGCCCCAGGAACAGTCTCCATGGCTGCCATAGGCGGAGCCGATTGATTACTTTTCAGCTCCACCCTTTTGACTCAATAATTTCATAACTAGTTTAGGTTCGGTTCATCGATCTTTTGGGTCATTGGGTTTTTTGAACACCTCTATAATTAAGTTTACTCGACCAAATTTAATTTTTCATTATTTGAACTAAATTTAACACAAATAATTTCATAACTAGTCTAGGTTCTGTTCATCGATTTTTTTGGTCATTGAATTGAACACCTCTATAATTAAGTTTACTCGACCAAATTTAATTATTTTCAGATTGATTTAAGTTGAGTTTACTGCATAACAATAGTTATATTTAAGCTACGTTTAAAATATCTCAAAACTCAATCCAAAAACGTCCTTAGCGTGTATCCAATAAAGAAAATAATAAGTCATAGAAAATGAAGATGCTACATTTCTTTACATGTTTAATTACAGCGATAGAAGAATCTAATATTAACATTAGCAAAGTCTTAATTAATGATGATTGGTATCAGAATAAAAACGAATATAATGACGAGATGAATTATTATCGAGCGACTTTTGAAGCACTTTAATAAATAGTGTTGAATGCACCTACATGAATTTAATTTTCTAACTAACAATAATACAATATAGTATGATTCAAATTAATGTAATATGTTTGGATCCCATATAAATATTATAAATAATGGTGTAAGATGTCAAGGGTATGGGGAAACATGTAAAGATAACATAAAGAAAGAACTCTCTCCCCCACCACTAGATCGAGATGTTAGGTCATAATATGTATAGCTATTATTGGTGGGTTGCATTAAGTCGTTAGTCGAAGGTTTGGACCGATCGGAGAACTCTCTTATGCATATTAACTGCGACACTCGAGTAAAGCAGAGGCACATGAATGAACCGAGCCCATATCAGAACGAAAAGAACCCTAAAAATAGGATAGCTGAGAAAAGTTTACCAGAATTGAAAGTGACTACTTATATCAATCATAGAAACTCGGTTTCCTGAGAATTTTCTTAGGATGCATGTGAATAAGGACAAGACATGTTGGAAGGACTCGTGTTGGTTTGTAGGGATAGTTTTCACTCTTAGACACGAGAAACAAGTAATGTGACATGTTGCAGGGATATAGAGGCATGTCAGGGTCATTAGGTGTTGAATCTGGATTTTGAATTCTGATCCGAATCCCATGCATAAGTCGTTACATTAACTCTTTGCCTTTACATTAGATATTTTCAAATGGTAAATCTACTACCAGTTTCATTTAAATACCGTAAAAAAAAAGGTTATGTGCTCATTAAATCTATAATATTTTAAATTTTCTATTTTTGGATCACCAACCAGACATGTCTCGAGCTAGGAAAGTCACCGTCACCCCGACACCCGACATTATATGGAATATATATATATTCCATATATGAAGGTTATGAATAATATAATATATAATGTGGGGTATAATTTATATTGTATTATAGTTGTGCCCATAACCACTGAAACTAGCTTCCTCTACAAGTTGAGAAAATTTTTCAACAAATTATTAAATAATATTATATTCGTTTCAAATATACTAATATTAATATTATAGTTTACCATATATATCATATTTGATATTTTATTATAAGATAAATATCTACATATTTGTCTTTTTTACTTTTTTACCTTAGGTATCTTTCCATTTATTACTATTTTCATATACTTGTAATTTATTTGATTATAAATAGATAACTTTCACATTATTTATTCTCGTAAGAAAGCCCCATGCGCATGACCTATGCAGATCTATGAATGTCAAACTCATTAAAATATTCATAGACTTCGTATTTAATTTAAAAATATTTATTAAGTTTTGAAATTTTCAATAATATTTGATGGCCTCGATATTTCTTTGTGATACGACCACGTTACTTATTCATCGTGAAGGTCACTTAACATAAAACGACTTCAAGACTATGAAGTTCTTATAATTAAGCCACCGAAAAGAAAGGTCCACCTAGCTCTTAACTTTGTTTTTAGTCATTTTATTCTCAGAATTGCTCTTATTTGGATATGGTCTCGGATTATTAATTTATCTATCTTTTACTCGGGTGTCACACTTTTAATGTTAAGAACTCAATTAAAAAAATCAAGATACCTATTCGATAAACCTTTTGTTAAATTCAACTGCTTTTTAGATGCAATCTTCAACCCATTAAAAAAAAAATAATGTGTCTCTAAAGTAACATTTAATCTTGGTAGATAATCTATGAAGCAGCGATAGACCGTTTTCGTGCATATATCAATGGTAGGAAATTTTTAAATTTTTTTTTTTTTTTTTTTTTTTTTTTTTTAAAGTGAGTGTGTTAATACTATTTTTAAAATTTAGATAATTTTTAATATGATAGTCGAAGAGTTATTATAAATTTTAGACGAGAAATTGAATGATTGATAGGAAGTTTTTGAACTAAGAATTTACCATAAATTTTTATTTTTCTCGTCTAAACTTGTACCAGTTTATACCGTATCACGATCAACTAATTTCAACATTCATCATTGAAGGGTATGATTGAAAAATCTTGAAACATAAGAAAATGCGTTAAAACTTTTGAAAAAACACTCGAACCTAAAAAGAAACACCTTCCATAGTAGTAGGGTTCTAAACCTAGACTCGCTCGTGTGAAGAAGAGCACGGCTAACCCTATTTCCATGCCATCAAGAAACAGCTTGGGACTCTGAAAACTCAAGGTCTCCTTTAGACTTGTGATGCCCTAGAGGCTCGAGTCCGCTAATATATTCTATCTAAAGTTAGAGATTTATCGATCGGTAATAGTTCTAAAAATTTTGAAATTCATTGATATTATCTTGTTTAAATTGTTGAGGATACTTTGGTCTTTTTCAAATATGTCGAGAAAATATTGAGAAATATTGGTAATCTCTACAATTCGAGTAAGAAAAAATAAACTCTTGAACCTTCTTAAATATCTCGATTTTTATAACTCTCTTAATAGATCTTATCTTAAACGTTCATTTATCTCTCCAAATCCTTGGATCTCCATTGATTCTAAAACAAATATCTCGAACTACATCCTCAGACCCGACCTTGCATGGAGAAGAGAACATCGTTTAGAGAAAGTCATTAACATAAGCCCTTTTGGACATGTTTCCTTCCTTGAATGCAATCAAATGCCTGGCTAGGCGTGTACATGGTCCGGGTTGGGTTGGGTTGACGGATTTTTTTTACCTAATCCCACCCTCTATTTTTGGGTTTTATATATTTTTTGTTTGGCTCGGGTCAACCCGAAGGTTTCGTCCCATGAACCCGAAACTGAACCGAATCAGTTCAAGTTCAGAAAAATGAATCCAACCCGACCTGAATTGCCAATCCAACCCAACCCTTATAGTTCGGGTTATCAGATTGTCGGGTTGAGTGTACACCAATGTGTCTGGCTATGATTTTCTCTAATTTTTTTTTTAGGTAAAGATAAAATATTGTTAGGGTCAGAAAAAGTTAGGTCCATATGATTGTATATTTTTAAATACGGGTGAGTATTTTTAACTACTCAAACCATATTTATTATTTTCTAGGTAAAGGCTACTCCCGTGTATGGATGACAACTTTTGAAGAGCTCATGAAAATCCAATCACGACCGTTAAATTTATGCATTTAAACGTAGCCAATTTTCAATTATTCTATTTATATGAAACTACTAATAAACTTAACGTTTAGCTCCATGATAACATTTAAAATGAAATTCTTTTAAATGATTTTTGTATATAGTAAACATCACATGCATGTAGTGGCAGTCTCGTTTTTTTAAAAAACGAAGTAGGGTCGTTACACTTCCTCTCTCACTCGGCCAACTTCCTCTCTTTCCATAACTCCCTTTCTCCATCTCAACCCGAAACTTATAATTCCAATTAGAGTCGTTACTTTATCGACGTTTTACCTAAAATTAGAACGTTGAAATTTATATCAACATCGACATTTCGAAACCTTATACTCGTCTCATAAACATCACAATTTGATACCCATATTATCATCACTCTTGTGGTCTCTCTCAAGGTGACATGAGCAATGTCTAGTGTCCACCCAATATAAGTCTTTTGGATGTTGATTGTCCACTTATTTGACTCGACTTCACCATAAATGATGGCCCATCTATGTTCTAAAATTTCTAAGTCTGTCCATTTTGTGCTTATAGATTCCTTTGACAAAGAATGGATTAGCTTTCATTCTTCATTCTTCTTTTTCTATTGACGTAATCCATTATCATGTACCTATGGTTGGATGAAAAGTCCCACCTCAACTAATTTAAAAAAGGTTCATGCGTTTATAATCAAATAATATTCTCTCCATTGGTTTGAGGCTTTTTTGGGAAGCACAAAGCAAAGCAATGAGAGCTTATGCTCAAAGTGGACAATATTATACCATTGTGGAGAGTCGTGTTCTTCAAACATGGTATCAGAGTCGTGTTCATCTAACACTTTTAAGTTTTTCTTTTTCTTGGTCTTAGTTGAGCATCATCAAACTTGGTTGAAATTTTTGGATGATCAAAGCCACAAAAATGTGCAACTAATATGCGAAAAAATGAAAGGAACTTTGTACTTAAAAGGATCACAACCCACGACTAAAGATATAGCTAAACAGGTAGGCGTTAGGATAGAATTCGGCTTTTTTTTGTGACGAAATTGGTTCGAGCAAATGAGATATTATCGGTCTTCTTTTGAAATAATAGAACATGTATGAGGTTAGAAAATCTTTTGCTTGTTCAAAGGCCATGTTGTAACGTTTAGTTTTAATGGCAAACAAGATCATTTTAAACATGTTGAGGAAGATGGTGTAATGACTCATGCCTAGAATTCATATTAGGAATCGGAATCTGGATTCGGCATTTGATTGCCTTTGTGAGATTCCACGTCGGTTGGAGATGTGAATGAAACATTCTTTATTATAAGGGTGTTGAAACCTCTCCCTAATCGACGCGTTTTAAAAACCTCCAAGGGAAGCGCAAAAGGGAAAACCCAAAGATGACAATATGTATTAGTGGTGGGCTTGAGATATTACAAATAGTATCAGAGTCAAATACTGGACGACGATGCGTGGCACTTATCCAAATAGGGCTAGACCCTCTCCATAGTAGACTTGTTTTAAAAACTTTGGGGGAAGCCCCGAATGAAAAGCTCAAAGAAGAAAATATTTGCTAGTTGTGGTCTTGGGCAGTTATAAATGGTATCAAAGCCAAACATCGGGCGATGTGCTAGCGAGGACGTTGGGTCCCCAAGAAGGTGGATTGTGAGATCCCACATTGGTTGGAGAGGGGAACGAAACATTTCTTATTACAAGGATGTGGAGATCTCTCCCTAACAGACACATTTTGAGGGGAAGCCCGAAAAGAAAAGCTCAAAAGAGGACAATATCTACTAGCGGTGGGCTTCGGCTGTTACAGTCTATGCATCCCCTGCGATGTGGTCAAATTACCTTTTTGTTTTAAAGTTCTTCTAAGAGTAACACGTATCCTTTCCCCTTACTTTTTCTTCACTCATATGATTCTTAGAAAATTTTCTAAGAGGTCGCCTGAGAATTGTTCCAAGCTAAACATGTAAGTTTCTATCAGTGAGCCACCAAAGAACGTTGCACATTGTTGGTATATGTCATAACTTAAATTCTTTTAAGCTTTATCAACTATCATCACTTCAGGATCACTCTCATTCAAATATGGTATCAGTTTATTTATGTACTCCTTTACTTAGACATTACAGATGGCGTTTTTTTTTTAATGTAAATGAACATAAATAACATCATTTGGTGAATAAGAAATGTAACAACCCAACACTTTTGACTTCAATCACCTAGGATGTTACTACATGCATGTTAATTCTCTACCTCTCTTCTCGTTATGTTATTATCAATTGTGAGTAGCCCCTGAATCGACTGCCCCTGACTTAATAAGATCAACTTACTTACTTTTCGAGCGAGAGTTTCACGATCCCAACCAGAAATTTGTTGGGAGTAAGGATCTCCAACCTTGTCCAACCTATACAAGGCGCTTGAAGATCGAAGATTTTACGAAGAAGATACAATAAAATAAGGTTAGATTTGAAAAGAGAAAAAGACATATCACCATGAAATCTTCAGTTGGGACCATATTGTCACCCTTCATCTTCATCATATTGCCAACACATATTTTTTTATACCTTTCCTTTCAACAATTCTTATATTTCATGGAAAATTCAAGAGCGTCAATATTATTGAACACAACTCTCTGAGAAACACTCGCATTTTTTATTAAGACCAATCGAGAAGAGAATACAAGACATATTGAACACAACTCTCTGGGAAACACTCGCACTCTTTATTAAGACCAATCGAGAAGAGAATATAAGACACTCTCTAGAATACAACTGCTTTTTATTGTTTTTGGATTTCTTGGATGAATAACTAGGTAGGGTGGAAGGGTACTAGAGCCTACCCAATCTAGACCTAACAAATCTAAATCTAGACCTAACAAATCTGAATCTTTTTCCTAAAAATATCGTATCTTTCCTAAAGTCTCTACTAAAATAAATATACAATGGGCTCGTACTATTATTGGGCTTGACTCTATTGGACTAGTGATGATATTTCAACACTCTCCCTCAGCACGAATCGAGCCTTGTATCTCTCAATTGATCCATCCGGTCGACGCTTTATTTGTAGACCCACTTGCAAGAGATGGGTTTGACATCTCCTAGTCTTGACACTAGTTCCCAAGTTTGATTCTGCTCCAGGGCTATAATTTCTTCCTCCATCGCTTTCTGCCAAACCGAGTTTTGTGATGCTTCTTCATATGTATCTGGTTCGTAAACTCTATCTTCTACAATAGTTGTATTTGCATACTTAGGATTTGTCCTTCGGATTCTATTTGATCGTCTAAGTTGTTGATGTGTCGTTTCATTTTTATCAGATTCGCTTGATTGAGTCACCTCTTGCTTGTCAATATCAATGTCACTTGGATTTTCAGGTGCATCAACAATTGATTGAATTTGTGTAGTTTGCTCCCCCATCTTCTGTTCTAGAATTTCTTCGATGTTTGAATCTGGTAAGACTTTCTTCTCCGAGGACCACCATGAAGATGCTTCATCGAAAACTACATCTCTTGATGTATAGTATTTTCCACTTGTTGGATCACAGTACCTCCATCCTTTTCTTTGATTGTCGTATCCAACAAATACACACTTGACTGCTTACTTGTCAAACTTGCTACGTAGATGGTTAGGCACAAATACATAGCAAACACAACCCAATACTCGGAAGTAACTAAACGGTAGGTTTCATATCCCATAGTATCTCAAATAGTGAGACGAATCCTAGCTTTGGTTGAGGAAGTTTGTTGATCATATGGGCAGCAGTTCACATAGCTTCAGCCCAAAATCTTCCTGGAACGTTCTTTGCATGTCACATGCTTCGACAGATTTCTGCAAGGTGTCGATTCTTTCTTTCTGCTACACCATTTTGTTGTGGAGTGTTGGCACATGTAAATTGATGTCGTATCCCACACTCGTGTAAATATTGATCGAACTCATCTGACGTGTATTCTTTACCATTGTTTGAACGTAGGCAACGAATCTTCACTCCTACTTCTCCTTCAACCATCATCTTGAATTCTTGAAACTTTGAGAACGTGTCAGACTTTGCTTTCATAAAGAAAATCCACACATATCTTGAGTAGTCGTCAATAAATGTCACCATATACTGCATTCCGCTGATCGATGCTTGTTTGACTGGGCCAAACAAATCAGAGTGAATTAACTCTAATGGTTTCTTTGCTTTGAAACTTGACTCTTTGTATGGTAATTGATGAGCTTTACCATATTGACATCCAGAGCAGACAACGTCTGTTTTGACTTCAAGTTGAGGTAGACCTTTGAGCATGGATTTCCCCATAATCAGCATCAACTTATGGTAGCTAATATTGTTGGGTTTTATATCCTAAAACTCATAGATTGTAAACAAAAACATATGCTATTTTCAATAAAGTTATTATTGTTGTTTATTCAGTAAATATTGTTATTGAATAAAGTGAACTTTACGATCATTAATCTAAATCCAATAAACTAAGAACACTCTAGCTATAGTATGATTACTTGAACTATATGTAGAGACATAAGAGTGGATCAAGTTCAAGTATATAGTTAAAATGATCTATAGTATAAGGATAAGGCTGAGTACCTTATTCTGGGGACACTATGGATGCGGCCCACTTTTGTATATGATATAAACAATGTGATCACTAAATTGTGCATGTGGAGACATGTGAGTGGGGGCGTCCTATGCAATGAGTATTGCATAAGATCGGACCATGAAGAAAACCACTCTCACTTTATAAAGTCGTTTACTGTTGAGACTGATTTTCTTTTCATTCGATAACCTAGGTAACTCGGTTTTAATCCTGAGCTAACCATGAACTCCTGTTTATTCGGAATTATCCTTAGATTTGCATGGGTGAGAGTGGCTCTAGTTCGCCGACTCAATAGGCCTCCCATTTCAGGGGTAAGACTGGGTGAATGGCTGGGGACGTGGGGTGCAAGACGGAATTCACTCCTACCCACTTTTAGGGATAGAAGAAAGGTAGTTCCCTTAAGCACTGACTCCAGGTCTTGAACAAGGGGCCCCACCCTCTCATTGGCCTGAGAGGGATTCGGTTTACTGGTTGGACCACAAACCAATTGTTCATTAGAGGATCAGTGAGACATAAGGAACAAGAAGTAACTTTAGGGGTAAAACGGTAAATTGACCCAGCTCTAGTTACGAACAACCTGTGAAGGATCGACTTACTAATCATGGTTATATCAAATGGACAGAAATATATCTATAGTGAGGGGAGTGCAACTACTAGGCTATAGTGGAGTGTCCTAGTAGTTAACGAATGTTGGTTAACAAGGTTAATGAGTTTAACCGGTTAATCTTGGATCGTTGGAGCCCATGATCTATAGGTCCATTAGGTCCCTCTGCTAGCTCATATCGGACTAAACCATAGAACAGTGTGACGAGTGAGTTCGAAGTGTTCGAATTCAAATTAGGGAGTATGCGCTACATATATACGATATATTTAACCGCATTTTTGTTTTATTTACAAATTAAACAAAAAGAGAGAATCTAAGATATTTAAATAAGATTTAAATATCTTAATCAATTATATGTCGGAATTGATTAGGATCGGCATTTGAATTAATATTAAATATTAATTAAATAGTTTAATTAATCATTTAATATTACTTTAATTTGAAATTAATTATTCAAATTAATTGTTGAATTAAAATGAAGAAAGTCAAAATGTTGACTTCATTTAATGGAAAAATCCATGTTAGTGGAATTTTGAGGTGTCAACATTTGGTTTAACCAAACTTGCATGCTTGCCAAATAAACCCCACAAGTTTGAGTGGAATTTTGAGTGTCAAAATTTGGTTAACTCAAAAATGCATGTTTGCCACATAATCCCAAGCATTTGGGTGGAATTTTGAGTGTCAAAATTTGGAGATCTCAAATTTGCATGAACATGCAAACATAACTCTATAAAGAGAGTGATCATGCAACATGAAAGGTCTTCTTGGAGAAAAACCTTGAGAAAAACCTCTCACAAACACTCTCTTCATATATACAAAATCCCTCCCAAGTTTAGTCACTCACCAGATTCCACAATCTCATTCTAAGGCCAGAGAATAGTAGGGAAGACACTAATGGTGGTTCAAAACCGGTTCGTGAGGAAAAAGGAATTTGAACTACAAAAGGTAAGTACTCAAACTCCTTGAGTTTTAATGCTTAAGAACATGCTAGCTAATTTATTATAATTGATGTACTTAGAGTACCTAAGATTCAAATTGCTTACGCATGTGTTATAACAACATCATCATTAGCTTTGCACACAATTATTCACATGTGGATATAGAGTCTGATGTCTATATATAGTAAAAATCTGGTAGAGATACATGTAGGAGATATTTTGTAAGAATCTGTCATATATATATATTGTAGATATTTAGTAAAAATTTGACTNAATTGATAACTGTGTGTTATTTGCTGTGTGTACCATATGACTTCCTTTTGAACTCTTTCTTGTCTTGCAATTTTCTCTGATCGCTCGTCATGTGGTTTGAACATCCTGAATCAACAATCCAGTCATTCTCATAATTGATATGGTCTTCCATTGTCGCCATGAGTGCTAGCTCGTTTTCTTCTATGGGACATAGTACCTCTGCATCCCATTCATCCTCTATCTTCTTTTTGGATATTGCCACATTGCTTTCAATAGACTTTTTCTTGGACCAACAATCTCTAGACATGTGGCCATTTTTCCCGCAATTATAGCAAATACCTCCAAATCTCTTTTCTTGGAAACTCTTATTGTCGTTCTTCTGAGCTCTCTCAGGTTGTGTAGTTCCTTGGTGGCTTCTTCTTTTGTCACCATTGTATCCACGTTTGGTAGACGGTCTATTATTGCTCCGACTTTCACTTGTGTAGAGTGCTTCTTCTTCACCCTTCAATGTGATGTCTCCCATTTGTTTAGCCATGGCTTCATGGCTGGCTAACAAATTTTCGAATTCTACAGGTGATGGTTGAGTGGGCCATCCTTGTACAGCAGTAATGAAGCTTCGATATTCCAGTCGCAATCCGTGGTATAATCCTCTTCATTCGAGATTCTACAATGGCGGACTTTGGGTCTAGTTCAGTAATCTCCCGACAGATTGATTTGACCTTGTGGAAGTACTGAGCAATCGTCATGTCACGTTGTGAAATTGACAACAACTCATTCTCCAGAAGTTGTAGCCTCGTATCGTTCTTCTTTGAGAACAACATCACGAACGTATCCCATGCTTCTTTCGGTGTCTTGTCATCCCAAATATGTTCTAACATCTCTTCTCCGATTGTGGTCTTCAAGGCAAACATTGCTTTGTCTGCTTTGATTCTCCATTTGCGCAAGGCGCCGTTAGAATCCTCCTCTGGCGGCGTAGTTTCACACCCGCCAACAATCTCCCAAAGATCCTGTCCTTGTAAATAGGACATCATGCATGTTGCCCACATGTTGTGGTGGTTGTTGTTGAGTTTCTTGATTCCTCCAACGATTTGGAAATCACCCATCGTGTTGGTCTTACCTCAGTAATATCAAACAAGCTCTTTCGACACAAGACTTGCAGAGTCACAGACTACTCACGACACAAAAGAAACTCACTCACTACTAATCTCAAGAAATCGTTTCTGATGTGGAAGATCAGACAAAGCTGCAACCAGCATACTAAGAATACCAAGAGATCAGATAACCTACATTAAGCTCGCTCTGATACCAAATGTTGAACACAACTCTCTGGGAAACACTCGCACTCTTTATTAAGACCAATCGAGAAGAGAATACAAGACACTCTCTAGAATACAACTGCTTTTTATTGTTTTTGGATTTCTTGGATGAATAACCTAGGTAGGGTGGAGGGGTATTTATACTAGACCCTACCCAATACAGACCTAACAAATCTAAATCTAAACCTAACAAATCTAAATCTTTTTCCTAAAAATATCGTATCTTTTCTAAAATCTCTACTAAAATAAATATACAATGCGCTCGTACTATTATTGGGCTTAACTCTATTGGGCTAATGATTGACTCTATTGGGCTAGTGATGATATTTCAAAAAATACTACTCGTAAGAGCATCGCCGATGCGTGGGTGCTTTAACAATGGTCATCGACGTCTATTTTTCACACAAACTGTCAAAAAAATCAATGTCGTGAGGCTCGTGGATGAAGACGTCACATGTCGTAGGTCATGTAGTTGTTGAATCACATGAATTGTTGCTTAAGACATCAGAATCCAAGCTGCAATCATTGATTGTGGAGGTTTTTCGAAGAGAAGATATCTGGTAGAACCACTAGGGATCATGATATAAATATTAAGTTAGTTTTTTTATCAAGATGAACCCAAGTTTGATTCTTTGTCAAGGAATCATACTCCTATCGATGCGGCCTACCACTAATCTTGGTTTTTATTATTTGTGGCCTCATTCAAAGTTCATTAGTTGTTACTAGGGCATAGGATATAAAAGGCCAACTTACCTGTGTCTAGTTGGTGCTATTACTGTTCTACCTTCCCAATCCTTAGTCCATTCGTAATTCTTTCGAGAAGAGTATTAAGCTCTACGAACTCTTATATTTTTATACCAAATTTATTAACAATCGAACTGACTTATGATTGTTTAAGTTAATAGCCCAAGCTCATCGCTAGCCGATATTGTATTTTTTTTGGGCTTTCTTTTCAGGGTTCCCTTCAAGATTTTTAAAACGCATCTGGTAAGAAGAGCTTTCTACATCCTTATAAGGTATGTTTCATACCTTTCTCCAACCGACGTGAGATTTCACAATCTACCCCCTTGGGGCACAACATCCTCGTTGGCACACCGTTCGGTTTCTGAATCTGATACTATTTGTAACGACCCTAAATTTTCTATTAACCTAAATTCGCTACTGTACACATATCATGAAAATTTAATGTGAAAATTCAATTACCTTTTCAATTGAGTTATTTATGCTCTAAATGCTCATTATATATGTACAATAGTGAACTTAGGTTAAGTGGAAAATACTCGGGCACAAAATACAACTTGTTCTAGTTGAGATTTTCACACCTTCTAACCCTTTTGGTGCTATAGAATGGTTGCACAAATGACAGCCAAAAACTACAAATAACTAAACATCACGACAAGGGATTTGCTAGGAGAAAACGAGAGATATATTGTAACAATCCAAGCCCGCCGTTAGCATATATTGTTCTCTTTAGACTTTCCCTTCTAGGCTTCTTCTCAAAGATTTACAACACGTATGCTAAGAAGAGGTTTCCACGTCTTTATAAAGAATGTTTTGTTCCCCTCTTCAACCGATGTGGATCTCATAATCCACCTCCCTTTGGGGCTCAGCGTCCTCTCTCCAATCGATGTGGAATCTCACAAATATCGAAAGCTTCCGAATGAAATTAGGGTAAACATGTTATAATGAAATCAGGTCACCCATCTTAACTAATTTCACAATTCCACAACCTAGTTGTGGTGTATCTTACACGATACAAATGTTTAACCTACTCACCCTTTGTTCAACACTTCAAGATTCTGTCTTAGACGATACAAATGTTTAACCTACTCACTTTAGGATTTTATTGACATAAAATAAGTTAAAGACATCACTCTCATACCTTGTTAGGAATCACATATACCTCCACAATATCAGGGTATTGTCCACTTCGAACGAATCTTCTTAACCATTCAGTCGTTTCTATGTCGAATCGGGACAACTTTATTGCTGCAAGTTTATCATAGGGCGTTCTAGCTTAAATCGCTCCAAGCTTATGCATTGACATTAGCATGGAAACTTGCAGGGCTGGTGAACTGCATGAGCTTGTGGGTTGGGCCAAGAACGCCTTCGTTTGGGCTGAGGATGCGTCTGCGTGGATGGGATACCTTGTTTGGGCTTGGTGGGGTTCACGTGGCTGGGGCTATCGGCTGTATATCAGTGGCTGCTGGTTCCAAAGGCTTGACGCAACTCAAGTCTTGATCTAATCCGGTGACCCATGAGCTTGTTCTTTTTCACCCAAAAGTTACAAATTTTGGTGTTTCTAGTGGTTGATCAATGGCCAAAAGTTCCATAAAAGGTAGATTATCACGTATAGAAGATTATGATAATGGATGAATTGAGCCCGGAGGAAGATAATGAGTTTATAAGTACGGAATACTATCTCTATTAGTATGAGTCATTTTCGGGAAACTAAAAGCAAAACTAGAGAGTTTTATGCTCAAAGTGAACAATATCATATCATTGAGGAGGTCCATAATTTCTAACATGGTATTAGAGATGTCATTAACTTTGTCATGCCAATGAATCCTCTGTTGAGTCAAGGAGGGAGTCCCACATTGGCTAACTTAGAAAATGATCATGGATGAGATACATCTCCATTGGTATGAAGCTTCTAGGGAAACCCAAAGCAAAGCCATGAGAGTTTATGCTCAAAGTGAACAATATCATACCATTATGGAGAGTCGTGATTCCTAACATCCTCGAGTGTCGAACAAAGAAATTGTGAGCCTCGAAGGTGTAACAAATGGTGTACTTTGTTCGAAGGCTCTAGAGAAATAGGCCTTAAAGGGGAGGCTCTATGATATATTTTGTTCGAGAAGAGGATTGTTGAGGATTATTTTAAGTAGTCCCACATTGGCTAATTACGAGAAAAATAATGGGTTTATAAGTAAATAACACTATCTCTTGTGGAGATCCATGATTCCTAATAGTGTGGCAACTGCTCGCACTAGAACGTTTGGAAGTCCAAATTGCTTGAGCAAAAACATAAGATCTTTATTTCTCGAGCTAGAATTTGTGCATGCTTTTCCGATGATGCGTGAACTTAACTTGCCTTTACACCCAAACCTCAAAACTCGCTTCCTAACCCGTCTAATGAAATCCAATTTAATAGGCGTTACACGTTATCATATTTTACTATATACTCGTGGAAGTAAAACGACAATATTTTTATCAATATAAAAAATATATTCTAGTCAAAATTTAAAAACAAAAACAAAAGAAAAGAATATTATAATTTGAAAAAGTGATGGTCAAATAAACACATCAATAATATATAATTAGAATAAAACTAAGAACATTGAAGGAATAAAGGAGTATATAATTAATTAAGAATCTTAGCCTATACACCATTAATTTAAATGATTTGAAATAGAACAAAGGTACAATTAGTCACACTCAAATCATAAAATTAAACTTAAGACCCCAAATAATATAAAAATCAGAGAATATTTTTTTTAATATAAGAATCAAAATTCATATATTATTATAAATGTGTTGAAAATATTCCCTATTAGAATTAGGACATGTCTCATTAGTCTTGTCAAATTAATGTCTTGTAATGACTTTGTGTTTATTAAAATGTGTTTGGTCTTTGTCGGGTAGGATTCAACCACAAATTTGTCGGTCACTTTTAACGATCAAGGGATTGATAATGTATAAACTAAGTACTTGTACATTGTATATGTGCATTTAGTTAGTTTTTAATTTGTTTTTTTTAAGGCGAAAAGAATTAGGAATCGAATTAGAAGTTCGTTATATTTCGACTTGTTCGTTCATGTATTGAATATTTAGGAACCTAATGATAAGAATAAGATATGATTCGTTGTTGAATTTTTAATATTGAATTTTAATGTAACGACTAGATTTCTGTTAGGTATGAATCAGAGGTGTTATTTAAATTCGGGATTTTTGTAATTTGAAACGGAAAAGAAGTCATGACCTGATTTTTTTGGGTTCGAATCTTAGACCGTGACTAAAAGACATGACGAAAGGAAATAAACGTAACAGTATAAAAATATGGTAAAGTTGGACACGAAAAAAAATAATTACACAACACCATAATCGAAAATAATACAAAATAGGTATTGTTCAAGTTATTGACAAACAGGGAACGAGAATGGGGATTGGATACCAAATGAGTATAATTGACAACCCGCTTAAATTCAATTTAAACTGATGCCCCACGTTGACTGTAATCACGAGTGTAACAAATCATTGAAGATATAAACCTGCTCAAAACTACTACACATTGGCCGACGGTTACCGTGGCGTGAGGCCATGATGAGAACACTTCTAGCGATCGATAAAGAACGACACAACCAAAATTCACTAAGAGAGAAACTTCAAGAGTTAAAAGAGAGAGAGAAAAAAATCTCGGTGAGGTGCTTCTAAGAGGGAAGATTATCTCCAAAAACTAACACGGATCGTTTCAACATGTTTTGTACTCACTCACATGTTTCTTAAGAAAAATTGAGAAGGTCGTCCACCATAAAATTACATCAAGCAAAATAACTTTTAAGCTTTTATAATTGAGCCACCGAAAACAAAAGTTTGCCCTATTAGTATAAGCAACTTCAATTCTTTTAAGTTTTTCTCAACTATCCGGTTCTTAGTATCACTTTCATTCAGATGTGGTATCAGTTTATTCATATACTTTTGAGATCTCACATCCGTTGAAGAGTAGAACGAAACATTCATTATAATGGTGTGGAAATCTCTCCCTAGCATACGTGTTTTAAAAACTTCCAGGGGAAGTCTAAAAGGGAAATCTCAAACAAGACAATATCTGCTAACGGTGGGCTTGGGTTGTTACAAATTCAGAGTGAGACACCGAGCGATGTGCCAGTGAAGACATTGAGTCTCAAAGGGGGGTGGACACCGAGTGGAGTGCTAGAGAGGACATTGAGCCCCGAAGGGGGGGTGGATTGTGAGATTCCACATCAATTGGAGAGAGGAACGAGTGTCAACGAGGACGCTAAACCCCAAAGAGAGGTGGATTGTGAGATCCCACATCGGTTGAAAAGAGAATGAAACATTCTTTATAAGGGTGTGGAAACCTCTTCCTAGCAGACGCGTTTTAAAACCTTGACGGAAAATCCGAAAAGAAAAGCCGAAAAAGGTTAATATCTGCTAGCAGTGGGTTTGAGCGGTTACAATGCTCCTCATGTACTCGGGTATCACTTTTATATTGCACACTAACTTATCATAAACTCATGAACCAAATACAAATCAAACACAAACTTATCATATTTTTTACATTTCATTTGGGGAGATCCAAGGACATGTAATAGCTTAATATAAACTTAATCATATTAATAAACCATGATTATCTAAACATCCCAAGATCATAATTATTCACATTTAAAAAACTTCATTAAAACTATTACATGAACATAATGATCAAAAGTATAAATAAAAACTTGTAAGCAAAGACATCAATACAAGATTATAGTTAACAAGACTTCAAAATATTCACTAATTAGTTTAACAAGATATAGGCAAGGAGTGAGTTCTTCATTCAGTTCCAGATGAGCGGATTTGGGTATGGATCTTGTCGATGTAAGCCTTAGCTTTCCTATCAATGCCAGGCTCAGCCACCCAATATCGGCCTTTGTCTTCGTCGCTCGGCCACACCTTTCTCGTATCGTCTATCGTTTCATCTCGTCTCTTTCTACCATCTCGGGATCTAAATAAGCTGAAGATCGAAAAGAAGCACGAGGGCGACTTCGGCTTTTGTCTCTTGTTGGTGGCTGAGGCCATGGCTAGAACAGCTACAAGTGAATTTGTTGGTTGTTGTTTGGTTGTGATGAGGCATTTTATAGAGTTTGGAGAGAGAAAAAAAGAAGGAATTTTGGTGTGGTTTCTTGTAAAGGAAGCTTAGAATCTAAAAGGGTGCTTTGAAAACCTAACAAAAAGTACAATTGAAATTGTGAAAACCTATAGGAATTGACACTATTGTTCTCTTTTAGGAAGGAGTTTTACGTTCACTCCCCTTTGTCACAATCGTGTGCTTACAGGACGTTTGTGAGTGATTATGCGATACTCACTCTCACCACTGCATGAATTAGCTAACTCGAAATCGTGTTGCCCTCGACCTGGCGACGTATACCCAAGCCTATAGCCCTGCTTTAAAAAGAAAGTTTTAAAAAATGGGACAGAGAGAATTTAGAAAGAGAGTTTGAAGAAAGCAAAGATATGTCTATTTCACCGAGCCTCTCTCTGAGATAGTACCCAGATCGTTACGCCTTTCGTGCAGGTCAAAACTTACCCGACAAGGAATTTTGCTATCTTAGGACCGTTATAGTTACGGTCGCCGTTCACTGGGGCTTCGGTCGCCGGCTCCCCTATCATCAAGTCACCAACTTCTTTGACCTTCCGACATTGGGCAGGTGTCGACCCATACATGGTCTTACGACTTTGCGGAGACCTGTGTTTTTGGTAAACAGTCGCCTGGGCCTGGTCACTGCGACCCCCTTTGTGAGGAGGCACCCCTTCTTCCGAAGTTACGGGGTTATTTTGCCGAGTTCCTTAAAGAGAGTTGTCTCGCACCCCTAGGTATTCTTTACCTACCCACCTGTGTCAGTTTTGGGTACAAGTACCCTTTTGTTGAAGGTCGTTCGAGCTTTTCCTGGGAGTATGGCTTGGGTTACTTCAGCGTCGTAGCGTCTGGTACTCGAACATTGGCTCGAGGTATTTTCTCTACCCTTCTTACCCTGAGAAAACAGGGGCACCTTGCGTCCTTAACCAATAATCATCTAACTATAAGCAAAGAAAAAACATCACGACTTAAATAACATATAACTTAGGGTAGGAAAAATTGACAACTCTTATGGGGTCGAATATTCGCACAATGTCCAGTGGTTAACAAGTAGAGACCAACACATTCTAGTGGGCACGTTTGAAGAAACTTTCAAAGTACTTCAATTTGTATCTAACGATTATTAGTATCACCGAGATTTTTGAATTTATATCTGGGAGTTCTTATAACGCAACAACATTATAGCAGCTTTATTAAATAACTTTTCACATATCGAAACTTGAACACATCATCTTCTACTTGATATTATATTTTTTTCATCTGATTGACTGAATCAGAACGCTATCGATTGAGAGCAAAAATCGAAGAAAATGAACATTTTTTGAGGTGGGTTAAAAATAAAACTTAACCAAACCACACCGATCAAAACTAAAACTTAAAAAACGACGACTACAAGACCTAAATTAAAACGTGCGCTCGAGAAACACGGTCATATTTGAATTTATGCCCTACAACTCTTTCACTTTTTTTTTTTTCCTCTTTTAATTTGCATCCTCCAATTTAAATGTTGTTAGTGATTCATATGAACTTATGGGGAATCTATAGGTTGGTCTTCACTATTTTTTTTGTCTTTCCAATTGGTCTCCCAAATAGTAACCTATTTTGTCCTACTTTTCAAAGATATTTAATTCGATTCCTTCTCGTTTGAAAATGTAATATTCTTTTATACTCGAGTTTATATCTTATTTTGATCTGGGTTCGTTATTGTCTATTTTAGTTCTCATTGTAATGTCCCACATCGGTTCGGGAGGAAAATGAAATACCTCTATAAGGGTGTGAAAACCTCCCATAGCATACGTGTTTTAAAGCCTTGAGCTCAAGTTCGAAAGAGAAAACCCAAAGAGGACAATATCTACTAGTGGGTCTGGACCGTTACACTCGCACTTACAAGTTACGTTTTGGTTAAAAAAAACATAATTATGACAATATTTCAAGAAAACTATAGAGTGTAGTAGTGTGTGTGAGTCCGAAGGTATTAATATATGATTTTTTCTTTTAAAAATGGAACCTCCAGAATTTTATTGAGGATCTTAGAGGTCGAATTTGAAAATGAGGTACATGACAAAATTGCTTAGAAAAATCTAAGGAAAAGAAAAAAAAAAAAAAGTCAAAGTCAAACCGACGGAAAATCGCTCCAAATATTGGTCTATAGTCAAAATCGTCCTAAGAAGCTCAGTGACTTTGGGAGAACAATTAGAGACTTGATTCGTTCAGATCCATCAAGAATTGAGGAAAAATTGAAACTAAGTGTTTCGAGATCTTAGTTCTGATTTTCGTTCAACTACGAGAGTTTTTTCTTGAAATTAAGTTCTAAATTTTCGGTACGTTGATATTCGAAGGATTCCACGTACGTTTTGTGATAGAAGTCGGAATTGTTTTGGACTGAAAGGTGGTGTTTCGATAAATATAAAAAATTTGCCGAGATTTAGACATGTTTATTTTATTATAAGATTATATAACATTACGAAAAAAATGTATATACAAGACGCGCGTCAGGTAGAAATGGTGGACACACGGTGTACGGAGAAAAATGAAGCGCAGAAGAAACACTTTCAAGAATCGAACCTGAGATCGGAGGCACAGAAGTGCCAATTAGGAGGCGCCACATGTCATGCAACGGGCGCGCCTATTCCTTCGTAGCGCGTGCTGTATCCACTCGTGGGCTACGCGCGTGGAACCAAGACATTCGCGTGTGACGGCGCATGTTAGCATGCGTGGTGCTTCTTTTTTCTCTATCCCACACCTCTGTTCGACTGTTTCTCGTTTCAATTTCGATACTAACACTATTTTGACTTGAATTAGAACCTTTTTAAGACATTTTTGAAATTTGAGCTCTTAAAATGTGAAAAAACTAACTCGAGAAGACACCCGTCATCCAAGTAACGACTAAGATTTTAGGGATCATTAGGACGTAATAGCATGAGCGTTCCTTACTTTAGATGGTTAGAAAATGCATGTTACGGACTTTGACAGAGCGTTTTTGGATGAATATGTATTGCATGTGTGTTATGATAAAATTACCATTATGCCCCTAGATTGAGATTTCCGAGACATGACTAGAGTATGAGTTTAGCAGTATGGATGAGTATGCTCATTAGGTAAAAAATTATCAAAATACCTCTGTGATGAGATTTGTGATATACGTTGTTTTGTGTACTTTTTGTTGTGTTAGGAAAGAGGATGGTTATTGTGATATGTGCTCCGAATGATTTATGAATATTACCTCCCTGTTGATCTAGTTTTCTTGTATGTTTGCATGATATAGTATGTTTTCACTTCAGTATTTGACTGTGTAGTCTCCCTATAGATCTTGTTTATATGCACAGAGTGAGCAAAAGTCAGTGAGTCCCCTAGTGCTTCTAGACGAAGAAAGACTCAATGAGTCAGCACAGAGTAGTATTGAGCTAAAAGTCTGTGTTAAGCCACTTAGCTGCCCTAGAAATCCAACAGACCTCCTCAGCTCCCAGAGGTCTGTTGTGAGCAGGGTCTAAGGTGAAGTTTAAATTATGGATTAAGGGCTTAGGTAATCGTTAGGTATATCTCCCCAACAAAGCATGCATGAGAGAACTGAGTTAAGATTATAGTGTTACAACTAGTGCAGTGTACACATTGACCTAGGTCAAAACGTTCCATGTAGACCCTGCACCACCAAATGTGAGCGGCAATTAAAGGTCTAGACTTAAGTGCACCCAAAGATTTGGATTAGCCCCGAGGAGCTAACTTTGAATATCTTGGAAACGAGAGATGAGATTTAAACCACTTATAAGACCTTAAGAACGTAGTAGACCTCCACGACATCCAAGGTAGCTCTTCAGGCTGATAGCAATGTGATAGCATCATTAGAATCTTTGCTACCTATCTACTTCGGTACACATTCCGTCGAAGTTCCACTTTAGTACCCATATTGTCGAGGTAGGCATAGGTTGGATAGGAAAGGTGTGTCAAGAAGATTAGGTGCCTCAACCATGTGGAAATGGCCAACAATCTCTTGACATAGCATATGTGCTGTAAACCCATTCCTGAGAGGAGAGGGCGTGAGACTACATACGTTAACCTATTAGCTTGTTGACACATGGGAGGTCGCTCCCAACAAACTTTGGTGACTTTATGGTCCCTTTTATGGATGATGTTCAGACTAGCATACACCATATGTCCCTACAGAGTGTACGAGGTCACACCTCAACCTAAGTTACCGATCATTCACTATGTAATCAAAGTAGGCTGCCAAGGTGAAAGAGCAGAAAGATTGTAGCAATTCAGCAAGTTAAATGTAGCCTCCATGTCGTTAGCAATTGGTATGGTGTCAACAAAGTTTCCACTTCCCTTTCCACTCTGATACCATTACCGTCGAGCCAGGCCTAGGTCAGTTAGGGTTGTGTGACTTATAGTTTAGTTGGATTATCCTGCACAACAGATCTATCTTGAGAGGGGATGTAGGATTACACAGGTAATCTTAGTAGCTGACAAGCACCGGGGGTCGCTCCTCTAACCTTGGGTGATTATATGGTCCTGTGGGTATGCTTTGCAAAACTAACCTCCCTTAGACGACGAGAGCAAACTAGCACACACCATGTTGTCTCCACTAAAGAGAGAGAGTTTTATGAGGTCGCGCTTTAACCCAAGACATCGGTTACACACTACCTAAGTTTAAGAATAGAAAAGTAATTCACTCCCGAGATATTTATCGCCCATAAATGGGTGAACCACCCCTTTCATACCCATAGTGGGTCCATGAGTTGCTAAAGGACCGCCCAGAATTTCGAGGCACCCCAAATGCTCAGATAGCAGTAGAGACTAGGCCTGAACTTCCTAGAGCCCAAAGTAATGCTCGTGGATAACTACTAAGTTAAGGATGCAATGAGAATCTTCAAGTAGGTTGCTTACTCGCTATATTTATATACTCACCCATTTCTCCTTTCTTCTTTCAGGTGTTCACAGGCTGTCAGTCGAGTTGGAGGAGCGTTCGAGAGTTATTCAGTTACAAGAGGGTCGTTCCACAGCATCAGTCTATCTTTGTATTCGAGTCATTTGTATAAGCCCTAAAAATAATAATAAGGGAGAAAAAAAAATTGTAAAAAAAATATTTAGTTCATCAGCGCAGCCCCCAAATTCTGCGCTAGTATCTTCTTCTTCGCTAGTCCATTACGCGTTCGATTTCAGTCCTCTCTGTAATTCCGAAGCTCAGAGTCTGGGACCGGCGGCGGCAGAAGCACCGGCTACGCCCAAATTGCATTCGCCGTTGTTCTTCAGGTATTATATCGCTTCGTTTATCTTTCTTTTGATTTCAATTTCTCTGTCTCATGATTCATTACTGGTAAACTCTCTATGTGAGTGCTTGCAATTTGTTACAACCCGAAATATTGAACCCAGAAAACCGAATCGAAACCCCTTTGATTTAATCCCTTGCCTCCTTTATTCATTTTGGTGATTGGCGATTCTGGCATTTGATCCTAACCGTAGCCGCCTCTGTGCTCATTCCTAGGCCTTTGTCTTTGGGTTCTTCGTCTTCCAGTCCTCTGTGATTAGGTTCTTAAACAAAACTTAACTTGTGTTCTTCTGTTCTCAGTAACGAATTCAACCTCGAACATGATTGTGTTGCTCATTTAGTTCATAACGTTCATATTCTCATTTATTTTGGTTATTAACTTTCATTTAGTTTATAACCATTTTGTTTCGTATTCTCATTTATTTGGTTTATGTCTGAGAATTAGTATTATTATGTTTATATAAATGCTTGTCTAGCATTGTTTTGAGGCGTGGAGTCGAGTGGAATCATTATCATTTTGTATTTGCCTAAAAGCAATTGGGAGGAACTTTTGTTGAGAGGCTTGTAAACACTTTGGTTATAGTGATTGGCTACCACATGTGGATGTAGGAGAATTTCTTCTCTCCGAACCACGTAAATTTTTGTGTCTCTTTGTTTAATTTCTGTTTGTGAGTGTGTGAGTGCGATCGATCTTGCTTCCACTTCTGCTGCAACAATTTGGTATCATAACATTTTTTGTTGTGGCATTACAACACAACAAGTGGTATCTCAGAGCATTGAAGGTTGTGGCATTACGGTACAACAAATTGCATCTAAAATGGATGGATTAACATTTCCTATATAGGATAAGAGAGAAGAAATCTTGTATTGGTTGGCTTGTTGGTTCATTTTCCCTCTGCTCAGGTTCCATCAGGCTCCAATTTTTCATATGATTTGTTTAAAGATTCAAACCAGAATCACAATCAACTTTGAACTCTTTCTAATCTCCTGGCTAATCCTAAGCCTCTGCATTCTAGCCTGTTGGATAAGTAGCCTAAAGCTCTAGATGTGTTTGTGTTCTCAAATCAAACTGACCAAAAACTCCTTTTATTGGGTTGATTTTTGAATATGCTCTTGTACATTACTTAATTTTTGTGATTGAAAGCTCAGTTTCTCATCAGAAAAAACTTTGACGCCCAAAAAGTCCCATGTCCGGACTAACCGCCGGAGATTTTCAAAACGTATTTTCCCGTTTTTTGCGGGAGCAGAGCAGTCAAAGAAAAGTTTCAAAACAAAGGAATAGCACAGAGCTCATACTAAATGATAATCCAACGCTTAACTACACCTTATGATGAATACAGATTTGACTTCCTTCCCTTCCTTAGCTACCTATGAAACTCTTTCTTCAACAGCGTCCGACGCCTGACTTGGTCAAATTTGTGCTGAATACAGCAGGTGTGTGCATGAAGCCGGGGGGTTATTACCCCCTAAATGGTCCATGCCTGATTGAAAATTGGGATATTGCCTCTAGTGATGTTTTAGAAAGGGTCCATACTCATTTTTTATTCTACTGACTGAATTATGGTTTCTGCAAAGATTTTAAACTCAATTTATGAAGCTATCAATTTTGATTTGGTCCAGGAATTTAGCAGATGGCGCTTAGACGGTTCTTTGGTTTTTCTGATGGTGATCTAATGAGATCGGACGCTAAACCGTGTTCACAGTTGATGAAACAGACTGCTGGATTATGTACTGTTGGAGGAGGACTTGCATTCTGGATTCTTTGCAGATTACACTATGGTCTGTTAAGTATTCTTCTCATCTGGTTTTAAATGCATAATGAAGTTGCATGTTTTTCCCTTTTCCAGTTCATCTCTTAGTGAAGATTAATGAGTTTCCTTATTGATTCTAATCTATTTAGTTACCATATAAATGGAAGCTATAGTATTCTGAATCTGAAGTTCGAATAGGTATCAGGTTAAGTTGCCTAAATACGAGTATGTTTGGGAGTACTTATAAACTTCTAAAATAAATGCTTATAACAAAAGTGTAACGGCCCAAGCCCACCGCTAGCATATATTGTCCTCCTCAAGATTTTTAAAACGTGTCGTTTAGGGAGAGGTTTCCACACCCTTGTAAGGAAGGCTTTGTTCCCTCTCCAACCGATGTGGGATCTTACAATCCACCCCCCTTGGGGGCCAACGTCTCTGCTGGCACACCGCCCGGTGACTGGCTTTGATACCATTTGTAACGGCCTAAGCCCACCGCTAGCAGATATTGTCCTCTTTGGGTTTTCCCTTTCGGGCTTCCTGTTAAAGATCACGTATTTGTTTAGATTGCTGTCAGTTAGTATCTAACTAAATCTCTGTGTTAGGAGTTAGATTTAGTTTTTGATTTGATTTAGTTTTGATTTGATTTGATTTGATTTTGATTTGTTTACTGGTTTGCTACCAGATTTTCTCCCGATATTTTAGGTAGATTTTCTGAATATCTTTTGTATTCTCTGTATAAATATGGAGCATTCTTGCTCTCCAAAATTCAATCTTCTCATCAATTATTCAATCAATCCCTCTTTCACTAACAATTGGTATCAGAGCTATCTTCTTAAGGGATCTGTGAGATCAAAATGGGAGGAGAATCCAGTTTTTCCGCTGTTGCACCACCAGTTTTCGATGGAGACAATTATCAAATGTGGGCAGTTCGTATGGAGACTTATTTGGAGGCCTTGGATCTTTGGGAAGCAATAGAAGAGGATTACGAGGTCCCTCCGCTTCCAGCAAATCCTACTGTAGCACAAATCAAATTACAGAAGGAAAAGAAGACAAGGAAATCAAAGGCGAAAGCTTGCCTATTTGCCGCTGTATCACAAATGATCTTCATGCGAATAATGTCCCTCAAAACAGCAAAGGAAATCTGGGATTATCTCAAGGCCGAATATGAAGGAGATGAGAGGATTCGTGGAATGAAAGCCCTAAATTTGATTAGGGATTTCGAGTTGCAGAAGATGAAGGAGTCAGAGTCGGTGAAAGAGTACTCTGACAGACTTCTCAGCATTGCCAACAAGGTGAGATTGCTTGGTTCTGTTTTAAATGATTCAAGGATCGTTGAAAAGCTGCTAGTCACTATTCCAGAGAAGTTTGAAGCCACCATTACTACTCTGGAGAACACCAAAGACTTGTCAAAGATTTCTCTTACAGAGCTCTTGAATGCTTTACAAGCACAAGAGCAAAGGAGGTCGATGAGGCAAGAAGGGGTGATTGAAGGTGCCTTACGTGTTAAGCATCAAGACAGCAGCAGGTATAAAAACAATAAAAATTTCAAAAATCAATTGACGTATGGAGATTCATCTGCCAATTATCAGAAGACGAAAGGAGGAGGTTTCAAAAAATCCTATCCACCTTGCCGCCATTGTGAGAAGAAAGGTCATCCACCATACAAGTGTTGGAGAAGACCTGACGCCTTCTGCTTCAAATGCAATCAACTTGGACATGAAGCTGTGATCTGCAAAGCCAAAGGTCTGGTGAAAGAAGTAGATGCACAGGTCGTTGATCAAGAAGAAGAAGAAGAAGATCAATTGTGTATGGTCACTTCTTCCTCAAGCAAAGAATCAAGCGAGAGCTAGTTGATTAACAGTGGGTGCACAAATCACATGACATATGACAAGGAGTCTTTTGAGGAATTAAGAGACACCGAAGAAGATAAGAGAGTGAGCATTGGCAATGGTGAACACTTGGAAGTCAAGGGTAAAGGCACAGTAGCTATAACAAGTTATGAAGGTACAAAATTTATTCCAGATGTTTTATTTGTGCCTAAAATTGATCAAAATATCTTAAGTGTTGGTCAGTTACTTGATAAAGGCTATAAAGTGTTGTTTGAGAATAAGCCGTGCTTGATCAAAGATGCTAGTGGCAAAGACTTGTTCCATGTCAAAATGGAAGGAAAAAGCTTTGCTCTAAATCCGACGGCCTTTATATCCAGAGTTAGTGCCACTGAGATTTGGCACAAAAGACTTAGACATTTTCATCATCGAGGTTTGCTTCAGATGCAGTCAAAGAAGTTGGTAGAAGAACTCACTAACATTGATGATGACATGCCTCCTTACCGTGCTTGTATTTTTGGGAAGCAACATAGGCAACCCTTTCCTAAACAGGCATGGAGAGTCTCGAAAAAACTGCAGCTGGTTCATATTGATCTTTGTGGTCCTCAGCGAACACCATCATTAAATGGTAATCTTTATTACATTGCTTTTATTAATGATCTAACAAGAATGTGTTGGATATTCTTGCTGAAGCAAAAGTCAGAAGTTGCGGGTGTATTTTGGAAATTCAAAGCCAAAGTTGAGAATGAAGGTGCATGCTTGATTCAGACTATAAGATCAGATAATAGCAAGGAGTACACTTCAGAAACTTTTAACCGGTTTTGTGAAGAGGCTGGAATTGAACATCAATTGACAACACCATACACTCCTCAACAGAATGACGTCACTGAAAGGAGGAATAAATTCATAATGGAGATGATGAGATGCATGCTTCATGAGAAGGATCTTCCAAAACGTTTTTGGGGAAAAGCAGCAAACACTGTTGTGTGCTTGCAAAATCGAATTTCAACAAAAGCTGTGAAGGATCTGACACCATTTGAAGTTTGGTATGGTTACAAACGTTCTTTAAAGTTCCTTAGAGTATTTAGGTGTCTTTGCTTCACTCACATTCCACAGGTCAAGCGTGATAAGCTTGACAAAAAGTCAGAAGTTGGCATCTTGACAAAAAGTCAGAAGTTGGCATCTTTGTTGGGTATAGCACTGTATCCAAAGCTTATAAAGTTTTTCAACCACACACTAGTCATGTTATTGTGAACCGAGATGTTCATTTTGCTGGAAATGAGCAATGGAATTGGGAAGAACTGACGAAGGTGAATCAGATTTCTAATGCACCAAACAATTTAATCTTTGGTAGCATGTTAGAAGAGTCTAAAGATGAACGACAAGATGCTTTGGTTGATGATGCACCTGTCCGAGGAGGAGCTTTTCGTGATCGAGAAAAACAAAATCTGGAGTTTGGTTGATCGACCTCTGAACAGAAAGATAATTGGAGCAAGATAGGTGTTTAGAAAAAAGCTTGGAGTTCACAGCATCTAAACAAGGAGGAGTGTTAAAGATCACGTATTTGTTTAGATTGCTGTCAGTTAGTATCTAACTAAATCTCTGTGTTAGGAGTTAGATTTAGTTTTTGATTTGATTTAGTTTTGATTTGATTTGATTTTGATTTGTTTACTGGTTTGTTACCAGATTTTCTCCCGATATTTTAGGTAGATTTTCTGAATATCTTTTGTATTCTCTGTATAAATATGGAGCATTCTTGCTCTCCAAAATTCAATCTTCTCATCAATTATTCAATCAATCCCTCTTTCACTAACACTTCCCCTCAAGGTTTTTAAAACGCGTCTACTAGGGAGAGGTTTTCACAACCTTGTAAGGAAGGCTTCGTTGGGATCTCACAATCCACCTCCCTTGGGGGGCCAACGTCCCTGCTCGGTGACTGACTCTGATACCATTTGTAACGGCCTAAGCCCACCGCTAGCAGATATTGTCCTCTTTGGGTTTTCCCTTTCGGGCTTCCCCTTAAGGTTTTTAAAACGCGTCTACTAGGGAGAGGTTTCCACACCCTTGTAAGGAAGGCTTCGTTCCCCTCTCCAACTGATGTGGGATCTCACAATCCACCTCCCTTGGGGGGCCAACGTCCCCACCCGGTGACTGACTCTGATACCATTTGTAACGGTCTAAGCCCACCGCTAGTAGATATTGTCCTCTTTGGGTTTTTCCTTCCGCCTTTCCCTTTCGGGCTTCCCCTCAAGATTTTTAAAACGCATCTACTAGGGAGAGGTTTTTACACCCTTGTAAGGAAGGCTTCGTTCCCCTCTCCAACCGATGTGGGATTTCACAAAAAGTCTTTAATCACGAGCACCTTCGAAAAGAAGTGCTTAATGACGGATCATATTCGTGTTTGGTCCAACATTTTAAGAATACTTTTCTTTAGGTTCTTTCTCATCAAGCACTTGAGCCAATGGGGAAAATGCACTTTATCAGCGTTTTCTTACGAATCATTCAAGTGTTTTGAACAGTTTTTTTTTTTATAAAAGAATACTTTTAAGTTACTTTCAAACATAGTATGCACACATGACATTTCTCTGCCGGATTCGTTACATTTGTTGCCTTTCTTCTATGACTTTCTGGATGTCGTAGAAGCAAATTGAAGCACTTTTTCATGTAACTTTGATTAAATCAAGAACAATATTCAAGGTTAGATTCAAATCCAATGCAAAGCATCAGTTGTGGTGGCGCCTTTACAGTATTGAAGTAGATTGCCTGTGATCTCAGAGGGTTTTAATATTGCACTTATTAAGCTTGTGGGCTTCTGGATTCTGTTGTGTGATAGGTCCAAGAATTACAGTTCCTAGGAGTCTGCGTTGGGCAGCTTGTGGAGCAGCATCAATGAGTGCGACCTCGGCTTTGCTTGTTCGATTGTTTAGTCCAGAATGTGAACCTCAGAACATTGCTGCATATGACAAAGGGAAAGCTGCAAGGTAATTGACATTCAAACCGCAATGATCATAGTGTATTGCTTTTGAAGTTACAATTTTGTGTTTATGGTTGAGTACGTGATAGTTAACTATCTTGCCACGCACTCGGTTCGTTCATGACTCCATACAACCATGTATTCAATTACGTTGTTATTGTTAAGTTTCTCGACTCTTGTCATAGCTAAGGAGAAATTATTGGACGGAGTATGTTACAATGTGACAATGGCTTTGCGAAATGTATTTTCATAGGGACTAAATTGGTAACTTAATTTTAGATGTCGTATCGAGCTTTATATATTCCGACCCCATTAGTTGCTTGTTGGGGGTGGTTTCGAAAGTATAATTAACTGTTTTTTTCAACTCATACATGATGTAGGTACATGTCCCTTTTATTTTGTCCAATAAGAATCATAGTCCATACACTTTCTCTTACCAAACCGGAATTGACCTAAATTGTTTTCATTTGATGATTATGATCTCAATTCAAGTATATTCATTTTTATTTTATATTTGTTAGAACTATAAAAATATACGATACGGTTATCGTTGTTGTCATGTGAGACATTATAATTATCATATGTGATAAGCAGGTATGAAACGCTATGTGTATATATATGCTCGTCTTATAGGGTTTTCTTGGTCATGATGAGTATAAAAGTACTATGTGCATCATTCCACTAAATCATGATTTTTAATACGAAATATAACATATGTTGCGTGTCACACAACATTGGATTACTTCTTTAGTATGTTACGTACGGACATGTACACTGTTATCATGCACGTAGTAAGGTCTTGTTTTAAAAGAAAAAGTCGGGTCCTCACACTTATAATTTGGAGAAAGTTAGAACTTTGTTCCTATAGACTTGAGTTCTAACGAGGTATTAAATACCTAATTTTTTCCTATTAAACTCTAAAATTTTACTGAGCGTCTTATATGCTAAATTTTAATATGAGATAGAAAAATGAAAAATGGAAAAAATCTGTCCAGTCAACCCGAAAGGATAAATTGGTCATTTTGACCCACCTTACCTAATTAGGTGACTATGAACCCTACTTAGAGAGTTAATAAAGAGGGAAAAGAAAAAGAGAAGAGAGAGAAAGGAAAAGAAAGGTTTTAGGGTTTCTAAAGAGAGAAAGTGGAAATCTACTCGGAAACCGTTTAGGGTTAGAATTTCACCAAAGTTCCTTCACAAGAAATGCTCGGAAGCATTGGGAGAACCATTTTAATAATCGAGGAAGAACCGAAGGTAAAAGTTCTTGATTTTGGTTTTTTTTTAAATTCAAAAGCTGTTCTTGGAATTAAGTTATGAATTTTCGTACGTTGATATTGGAGGGATTTCACACAACTTTGTGAAAGAGGTTAGAATTGATTCAGACTAGAAGATGACGTTGATAAACGTTAAAAAGCTAAAATTTTTGTAAGTTTTGAATTCTAAACTAACTTTGGACTTGATTATTAAGTGAATTCAAGATATATGAGAAAAGTTATGAAAATTGGAAGAAAATGGATTGAATCTACGAAAGACGCAATAAATCTGGAAAAATGAAGAACTGAACCAATGTGTAGCTACCACGTGTCAGACGGTGATCGACAATAGGCAGTTGAAGAAGGCAGAGACGTATGTCAAACATTGAGTGATGTTGTATAGTTGGGCAAGCGGGTGACGCGTGTCGACACGCGGTAGGCAACCATGTGTCCCACGTGTGGTCACCTAGTAATTCGTATGCGCTTGAGATTTGAATTGCACCGTGGGAGAGGCATTAACTAATCAAAACATGGCATGTGGCACACCGAGAGCGTGTCTATCCTCCCTCAGCGCATGGGGAACCCCTTGCGCGTGTGTGAGCGTGTGAGTACCCTCTTTTTGCCTCGTTCCACCTTTGTTTATCAGTTCTTTGTCCTGATTTTAGTGCTAACCCTAATTTTTCTTGAATTAGGACCTACCATATAAATTTTAGGAATTTTGAAAGCTTCTAGCACACTAAAAAGCTAGGTGAGAAGGCACGTGTCATCCAAGTAAGTAACCATACAGACTTTAGGCAAGTAATACTTATAGGGATCACTAAGACGTGTTAGCATGCGAACATTCCTTACCTTAGGTGGTTAGAGAGTGTATGTTAAGGACTTCGAAAGGGCATTTTTGGATGAGTATGTACTATATGTATGTTATGGTAAAATTAACATTATGCCCCTAGGTTGAGATTTTCGGGTAGCATACTGTGTTATGTATTATGCAAAGCTAGAAATAGAATAGCATGACTAGAATACGAGTTGAGCAATATGGATGAGTATGTTATGCATGATGTAAGAATTACTAGAATGCCCCTGATGGGATTCATGATGAATGCTACTCTGTACGATTTTTGCTGTGTTAAAAAGGAGGATGAGTTGTGGCGATTTGTGCTCCAGGTGATTGATGGATGTTATCTTCTCGTTGAGCTTATTTGCTTGTTTGTTTGCATGAGTGTTTTAGTTTATGTTTCAAGGCTTTAGGTGACCGAAATGATATCTCCCTACTAAAATTGCACATATGATTAGGTTATGTATACGATGCTTCAGGTGATCGATAGGATAATCTCCCCAGCAAAGCATGCACAAGAGAACCAAGTTAAGGCTATGGTGCTAGCGCTAGAGCAATTTTGAGTTGACCCAGATCAGTATGTTTCTAAAAGACCCTACACCCCAAGATAGTGAGGTCTAGTCCTATGTGCATCAAGAGAGTGGATTAGTTCGAGGAGTTAACCCTAAACGTCCTGAAAACGAGAGAAGAGACTTAAACCGTCTAGATCCCCTAAGAACCTAGTAGACCTCCACATCATCCAAGGTAACCAAGGTAACCAAGGTAACTCTTCAAAGTTGATAGTGGTGTGATTGTGTCGTAAGAGTCTTCGGTACCCCAATCGTTAGGGTAGGCATAGGTTATAGAGGGGAGTTGTGTTGAGACGACTAGGTGCCCTAAACATTAGAAATGCCAACGGTCTCCTAAAGAGGGTCTCCATGTCGTAAACCCGTTCCTGAGAGGGGGGCATGGGACAACATAAGTTAATCTAGTAGTTGGCCGGCACACAAAGGGGTTGCTTTTCCAAGCTTTGGTGACTTTATGGTCTCGTAGGAGGGTTCGCCAGCTAACCTTCTATGGATGATGTTCATACTGGCAAACAGTATACTGTCCCTACAGAGTATACGAGGTCATGCCTCAACCCAGGTCACCGGTCATTCACTGCGTAAGCAAAACACGCTATCTAGGTCAAAGAAAAGAAAAATTGTAGCAACTCAGCAACTCAAAGGTAGTCTCCAGCCCATTAACAATTGGTACGAAGTCAACAGAGTTTCCACATCCCTTTCCATTCCTGTACCAGTACCATTGAACCAAGCCTAGCCCGATTAGGGTCGTCAACAGAGTATCTGTCCTAAAAGGGGACACAGGATTATGCGGGTAATCTTAGTAGCTAGCAAGCACATGGGGATTGCTCCCCCAACCTTGAGTGACTAGATGGTCCTGTGGCCAGGGCTCGCTAGCTAATATCCTATGGATAACAAGAGCAGGCTAGCACATACCATACTGTCCCCACAAGGAGAGAGTTTTACGAGGTAGAGGCTCAACCCAAGACACCCGTTACACATTGCTTAGGGAGAACAAGCTACCTAAGTCTAATAATAGAAAAGTAGTTCACCCCATGATGAAATTTGCAACCCAAAAGACGTGTGATGGCAAAAATGGGTGAATCACCCCCTCCGTAACCAGAGTGGGTCTGTGAGCAGCTTAAGTATTGCCCGAAACTTTCAGTCACCTGAAATGCTCAAATACTAGCAGAGACTAGGTCCAAACCTAGACTAAAATCTGTGGATACCTACTAGGATAAGCGTATTTGCAAGTTTTTCCCTTTCTTTTTCAGATATTTGCAAGTTGTAGGCCGAAGTAGAGGAGCATGCTATGAGATCACATAGGAGGTCATTCCAGAGCGTCAATCCGTCTTTGTGTTATAGTCTTTCATATTCCGTTTTGTAATTGTATCCCAAACTCATTTCCCTGTTTATAATAAATTTGAAAAGCCCTATATTATAATTAAAATTTATTTTCTATTTAGTTTTGGTGTTATTGGTACGTTATTCTTAAATTTCATCGAATTTCCATCTTTTATTTTTATTTTTATTTTTATTTATTTCCGCTTTCGTTTTTTTAGTCTCTATCCAGAAATTTAAGTCGTGACAAACTCTTTCGTAGAGTTTTATCATACTATACTAATCGTAACATTTAAAACTATATAAACAAGTAAATTTATAATTTAATCTATCCAAATCTTCATCTTTTAACCATCAACTTCTTTGGAAAATTACCATCAAAGTGGGAATATTAATTACCAAATTAGTCAAAGTCAAACAATTGACCATGCAATTCATTAAGATTCTTGTAACTAGCACAAAAAAAAAACATTTATGTCTTCATCTCTCTTATTTGTCACCAAAATCCTTTTAAAAAAGATATCCAACCCAAATTTTTTAACATACAAAATCAAATCAACTTTACCCTCCAAATTTAATCGAAACAGGTTAAATAATACGGACTTTGAGGCAGATTTCAATCATACCCATATGTTAAATAATATGGACTCCCTCTAAATTATGGAGCAGATTTCAATTATACTCATGTGCTAATAATACGGACTACCTCTAAATTATGAGGTAGATTTCAATCGTACCCATATGCTAAATAATATGAACTGCCTCTAGGTTAGAGTTATGAGTCAGATTTCAATCGCACCCATATGCTAAATAATATGGATTCCCTCTAAATTATGGGGCAGATTTCAATCATACCCATGTGCTAAATAATACGGACTAACTCTAAGTTATGGGGTAGATTTCAGTCGTACCCATATGCTAAATAATATGAACTACCTCTAGGTTAGAGTTATGAGTCAGATTTCAATCGCACCCATACGCTAAATAATACGGACTCCCTCTAAATTTTTGGGCAAATTTCAATCATACCCATATGCTAAACAATACATACTACCTCTAAGTTATGGGTCAGATTTCAATCATACCCATATGTTAAATAATACGGACTACCTCTAAGTTATGGGACAAATTTCAATCATACCCATATACTAAATAATATGGACTACCTCTAAGTTATGGGATAGATTTCAATCATACCCATATGCCAAATAATCCAAACTACCTCTAAATTATGAGACAGATTTCAATCATACCCATATACTAAATAATACGTACTACCTCTAAGTTATGGGGTAGATTTCAATCATACCCATATACTAAATAATACGAACTACCTCTAAGTTATGGGGTAGATTTCAATCATACCCATATACTAAATAATACGAACTACCTCTAAGTTATGGGGTAGATTTCAATCATACCCATATACTAAATAATACGAACTACCTCTAAGTTATGGGGTAGATTTCAATCATACCCATATACTAAATAATACGAACTACCTCTAAGTTATGGGGTAGATTTCAATCATACCCATATACTAAATAATACGAACTACCTCTAAGTTATGGGGTAGATTTCAATCATACCCATATACTAAATAATACGAACTACCTCTAAGTTATGGGGTAGATTTCAATCATACCCATATACTAAATAATACGAACTACCTCTAAGTTATGGGGCAGATTTCAATCATACCCATATACTAAATAATATGAACTACCTCTAAGTTATGGGGCAGATTTCAATCATACCCATATACTAAATAATATGAACTACCTCTAAGTTATGGGGCAGATTTCAATCATACCCATATACTAAATAATATGAACTACCTCTAAGTTATGGGGCAGATTTCAATCATACCCATATACTAAATAATATGAACTACCTCTAAGTTATGGGGCAGATTTCAATCATACCCATATACTAAATAATATGAACTACCTCTAAGTTATGGGGCAGATTTCAATCATACCCATATACTAAATAATATGAACTACCTCTAAGTTATGGGGCAGATTTCAATCATACCCATATACTAAATAATATGAACTACCTCTAAGTTATGGGGCAGATTTCAATCATACCCATATACTAAATAATATGAACTACCTCTAAATTATGGGGCAGATTTCAATCATACCCATATACTAAATAATACGAACTACCTCTAAGTTATGGAGGCAAATTTCAATCATACCCATATGTTAAATAATACAGACTACCTCTGAGTTACGGTCAGATTACAATCATACCTAAAAACTTTTATAATTATCATTTTAATCTTCGAGCTTTGAAACTCTTAAAAGAATAGTTGAAAAGCTTTTATACAAAAATGAGAAACAAATATTTACATCAAAGAGGCCTAAGATCACTATTACAATTCAATTCAAACGATATTGGTGGCATTGTTCATAACATTCTTGATACAATGTTTAGTGTTCATCTCAATATACATGAATCGTTGTGTTATAAATGATATCAATTATGGGTTGGTCTCGATTTCCAACATGTTGTCAAGAACAAATTCATGTCCAAACGAGCAAAGGCTTAAACAGCGCCACTTTTATAGTGTACTCTGTTCATCTTTTCTCTCCATTTCTCTCTGTTCTAGTTCTGTAGAAACCCACTTGTTCATACTCTCATTATTTTTCTCTTTAATCCCCTTGACGTTTTCCTCTCTCCAACAAAACCCCCACGCTTATCGCAATTTCTCTCGCTCTCCCTCCTCACCTTTCTCATTTTCATTCAATTTCTTCTTCACCCATCACTCTTAACCCTAAATCCTGCCCACCCATCTCCATCTAATGGCTTCCCACTGTCAAAAAAGCTACCTCCGCCCCGATTCTACGCCTCATCTCAACGGCGACACCGATACCCACTTGCCCAAAAAGCCCAAAATCGCACCCACTTCCATTTCCGACTCAGAAATTCAATCCGAGTTTGCCCACCACGACCTCTCCGTTGCTCGGATCAACAACGGCAGCTTCGGCTGTTGCCCTTCTTCTGTCATTTCCGCTCAACAACAATGGCAGCTCAAGTTTCTCCGGCAGCCGGATTACTTCTACTTCAATGAACTCAAGAAGGGGATTCTTGAATCCAGAACTATAATCAAGGATCTCATCAATGCCGAACATATCGATGAAGTCTCTATTGTCGATAACGCCACCACTGCGGCTGCTATTGTTCTTCAGAAAATCGCTAGGGATTTTGCCGAGGGGAGATTCCAGAAGGGTGATGCGGCGGTCATGCTTCATTATGCGTATGGTGCTGTGAAGAAATCGGTAGAGGCATATGTTTCTCGAGCTGGTGCGTATGTTATTGAGGTTCAATTGCCTTTTCCTGTTGAATCTAATGATGAAATTATATGTGAATTTCGTAAGGCTTTAGAGAGAGGAAAGGCTAATGGTAGGAAAGTTCGTTTGGCTGTGATTGATCATATTACATCGATGCCTTGTGTTGTTATTCCTGTTAAGGAATTGGTAAAAATCTGTAGGGAAGAGGGTGTTGATCAAGTGTTTGTTGATGCTGCTCATGCTATTGGGTGTACTGATATCAATATGCAAGAGATTGGTGCTGATTATTACACTAGTAACTTGCATAAATGGTTCTTTTGTCCACCTTCAATTGCTTTCTTGTATTCTAGGAGGTCCCCAAGTCTCTCTGATTTGCATCATCCTGTTGTTTCTCATGAATATGGTAATGGGTTGGCCATAGAAAGTGCTTGGATTGGAACTAGAGATTATAGTTCTCAGTTGGTCGTGCCTTCGGTTTTGAAGTTCGTTAATAGGTTTGAAGATGGGATTGAGGGAATCAAAAAGCGGAATCACGAGGCTGTTGTGAAGATGGGAGAGATGTTGGTAGAGTCGTGGAAGACGCGTCTTGGTTGCCCGCCGAGTATGTGTGCGAGTATGATCATGGTGGGGTTGCCTTCATGTTTGGGTATCTTGAGTGAATCTGATACTATGATGTTGAGAACGCATTTGCGTGAAGAATTTAGAGTTGAAGTTCCGATATATTATCGCGCTCCGAGGAAGGGGGAAACTGGTACTATAACGGGGTATGCACGGATTTCTCATCAAGTGTACAACAAGTTTGAGGATTATGTTAAGTTGAGAGATGGAATCAATGAACTTGTTCGAGCTGGCTTCACCTGTGCTGAGCTCTCGAAATGAGGACGGAAGAGGTATGGCTTCTTTTGCTTCATTGTATATGGTTAATGAAATTTAGGCAGCTATTATTAGAAGAGATGCTATAAGGCAGCTGTTCTTGTTTTTGCACAAAGTCTTGCCGAATCGTGCATGAATATACGATTAGAACACTCGTTTTATTGGGCACCTTACTCTTAGTTATGTAGCCTGTAACAGTCCAAGCCCACCGCCGGTAGATATTGTCCTCTTTAGATTTTTTCTTCCGGGCTTCTCCTCAAGGTTTTAGAACGTGTCTGGTAGAGAGAATTTTCCACACCCCTATAAACAATGTTCCGTTTTCCTCTTCAACCGATGTGGGATCTCACAATCCATCCCCCTTGGGGGCCCAGCGTCCTCGTTGGCACATTGCCCGGTGTCTGGCTCTAATATCATTTGTAACAGCCCAAGCCCACCGCTAGTAGATATTGTCCTCTTTGAGCTTTTCCTTCTTGGCCTCCCCTTGAAGTGGTAGTGATGGGGACGGGAACGGGAACGGCTTCTCCATCCCCATCCCGTCTCGTGGACATCTCTAGAGATAAGTGTCGTACAGAAACATAAGGCAAGTTTAGGAGGCCTACCTAAGTCTGGTCAAAGCCTAGAGATGAGTATAGATGCATCTTTTTCTAATTTATATTACTTTTGTAGTCTGTTCATGTCAGTTTGAGATCTTGTGTTGTCCCCACCTGTGGCATGAATGTGGACCCAACAGGTTGACTTACAATAATTGGGAAAGAAAATTGTCATAGTCCTAGAATTTGACTAAATTAGATGTGAACTTTAAGGAACATCTCTGTCGTGTTGGTAGTTGCAAGTGCAGTTTCTGTTTGAATAAATGTTCTCTAAGGAATTAGTTAGTTGTCTGATAACATGTAGCAACAGCATCCTCCAATTCCTTAAATATGCCTCGGTTCTTTTAGGGGGTGAAGAAATAACGCTTGTGATGCTGTCAAAATGAACAGACTTAGCATAAGCCATACCTTGGCGTCGAGAGGTTTCGTACTCTCGAGTCCCGACCCTTCCCTTCTTTCCTTACTCTATAGCCCCTCTTGTATCCTCTTGTATTTTCTCATCAATATGTGAAGCTCACTTGCGGCTTGGCGTCTATTCATATCAGCTTGTTTGATCGTTGGGTGCAAAAACTAGTACTGTAACAACCCAAGCCCACCGCTAGTAGATATTGTCCATTTTGAGATTTTTCTTCCTAGCTTTCCCTCGAGGTTTTAAAACGTGTGTGCTAGGGAGAGGTTTCCACGCCTTTATAAAGATTGCTTCGTTCCCCTCTGCAACCGATGTGGGATTTCACAGTCCACCTTCCTTTGGGGCCCAGTGTCCTTGCTGGCACTCGTTCCCCTCTCTAATCAATGTGGGACACCCCCAAATCCACCCTGTTCAGTGCCCAACGTCCTTGTTGGCACCCTGCCTCGTGTCCACCCCCCCTTCATGGCTCAGCGTCCTTGCTGGCACACCGCCTCGTGTCCACCTCCCCCCCCCTTTCGTGGCCCAGCGTCCTTGCTGGCACACCCCCTCGTGTCCACCCCCTTCAAGGCTCAGTCTCCTCGCTGGCGGGGGTTCAGTCTCCTCGCTGGCACATCACCCAATGTCTGGCTCTAATACCATATGTATTAGTCCAAACCCACCGCTAGCATATATTGTCTTCTTTGGCCTTTCCCTTTTGGACTTTCCCTCAAGGTTTTAAAACGCGTCTGCTAGGGGTGACTTCCACACCCTTATAAAGAATGCTTCATTCTCCTCTCCAACCGATGTGGGATCTCACGGTTACGTTCTTTGGAAGTAGTTTTGTGATTCAAAAAGCTCGAAATCGGTTTGGATGCTTATTTCGTACACTACATTCTAAAAACTAATTGTAAGGGTAATGATTAGATAAGCTGTAATAGTATATAATATCAAGACTATTTGTACACCAACAGCCCCATGATTTTTGGAAGGACAACTTTAACTATTATTAAAAAAACAGACCTAACATGTTTTGGTCTGACTTTCTGTTCTTAGAAACTAGATTTGTTTTTCAAGATTCAAGTCTTCTGTCTGATTTGAGGGTAGAAGATGATTAGAACGATCAGATGAAAGTCGTGTGTCTTTGGTTTAGTGTTCGGGTCGGAGTCGATGATATCTTTCAGTTTGCTATTTCTGTATTGCATTTTCCATTGACAAGTCGTATTCGATCTCTCTGCCCATACAGCAAGGTTTATAAAAGCGGCCCGCGGTGGTTCGTCTTCTGCTGCACAGCCATTGTTTCGAAACGCCATGGGCACACCCCCAAACACTTCAAAGGTGGATGCACCAAGCAGAGAATAATGTCATTATCCTTTTAATGACTTGAAATGAAAGTCGTAGAGGACAATGGTTGTTGTACATGTTCAAATCTCGCCCTTTCGACTCTTGAACTTTCAAACGATGTACCGTGTTTTGAGCATACATACGAGTAAAGGTCATATGATGTAGACTGGACTGTAACTTTAGTAGTTTTCGAGTTCTCGAGTTCTCGAGTTTCCATGCAGCAAGTGATTTTGTATGCTCCATCTTAAATGACTGCAGATTTTAATGAATTGCAGTTTCATATATTGTGAGATCTCATTCTTTAGTTCAAACTAATTCATTTCTTTTGTTTAGATAGTTGACTTTTTTTGTTGACTTTTTTTTCTTTCTTTTTCGAGTTGATAGGTTAGAGCTCGATAGTGGTTGATGTTTAGTCTAACGAAAATTTCTCGTTTGACCGAGATGTGAATGTCCATGATTCGGAGGTGAGCGATAAGCATATGAGGCATGTCCGAAGGGCCGCAATTGAATTTGGTATCGTGATAATGCTTTCTCTTTCCCCACCTAAATCAGATTTAAGAATCGAGAAGTTGAGCCCGTGATCTATTTTACAACAAAATGTTATAAGATTGGATAGTTGTGAGATTTTTCTAAGCCGACGTAAGAGTTTTCTAACTAAAAATTGTGAATAAGAAAAGAAAGCGTCTATTGGGTATTCGGGTAATTCGTGGAAGAAGTAGTATGAGATCTTCTTGGGATTTTGAACATAAAAAAAAAAAAAAAAAAAGGTTTTNTAGTATATAATATCAAGACTATTTGTACACCAACAGCCCCATGATTTTTGGAAGGACAACTTTAACTATTATTAAAAAAACAGACCTAACATGTTTTGGTCTGACTTTCTGTTCTTAGAAACTAGATTTGTTTTTCAAGATTCAAGTCTTCTGTCTGATTTGAGGGTAGAAGATGATTAGAACGATCAGATGAAAGTCGTGTGTCTTTGGTTTAGTGTTCGGGTCGGAGTCGATGATATCTTTCAGTTTGCTATTTCTGTATTGCATTTTCCATTGACAAGTCGTATTCGATCTCTCTGCCCATACAGCAAGGTTTATAAAAGCGGCCCGCGGTGGTTCGTCTTCTGCTGCACAGCCATTGTTTCGAAACGCCATGGGCACACCCCCAAACACTTCAAAGGTGGATGCACCAAGCAGAGAATAATGTCATTATCCTTTTAATGACTTGAAATGAAAGTCGTAGAGGACAATGGTTGTTGTACNCTCAACCAGGGGCGGGTCGACCGGGTCTTTCCTGTTCTGTTCTCGCCACGAGAAAGACGCACAAAGAAGGTGATTGAGCTCCTCTTTCTTCATTTTCTTCGAGATTGAGCCCCCACCTCGAGTTCACATGCTCCGATGGGATGATTTTTTTCACTCTCAATAGTTAGATACAAGTCTATATAACATAAAAACGCTCCATTTTTTTTTTATAGGTTTTGTTTGTTTGACCATAATCAAGATAGGTCAGGGGCGCGTCAGCTCAACGGGTGGGTCTTGCAGTCAAGCTCCCTTCTACCTAGATAGAACTAAAAAATACAGACATTTGTGGGTTCATCGCGAAAATTGCTATGGAGCAACTACAACCCAAAAAGTAGTCAGAACCCCTTTCATATTCGATTGCATAAGGCATTCATTTGACTTTCCACTAATGCACAATTTCCGTGCAACTATGCTTTCTAGACATTTTTTGTACTTAGCTTAGTTCATGTTAACGAAAATAAGGTGAACTTTCTGATGATAATCTCCCGCACGACGCAAAAGTGAACATATACTCTTTTCTTGTAGTTGAAGTTACAAATTTCCATACTCCACCGTTGCACTAAAAAAAGATTTTTTTTACATAATTTCTTCGCGTTCAAATCATAACCATGTTCTTTTCGATCCTTCTATTAATTGCATTGACTTTAAATATAATATTTAGTAAACGACGATATATAAAAATATTAGAAAAACGAGCAAATTTATCAAAAGTCTAAGGTTTTAAAATAAGAAAAACACATTTTTTTTTTGGACGGTTTGGTTAAAAGTTTTATTTATGATAGACGAGAAAAAAATGTCCAACAATCAAACAACTCTGTTTGGTGTTGCATGAGAAATGTTATAGAACTCGAAATATTAATTATAAATACCATATTTTAAAAAATAAATATAATTTATTTATTTCACTACTCTTTTATAAACCATTTAAAAATAATTGATAAATAAAAATCTTATTTTTTTATCAATAAAAAAAATAAATAGCGAAAAAAAATCCAAAACCACACAAATAATTGAAAAATAAAATAAATTAAAAGGGTTATTGAAAAAACAATAATAAACATAAAATAAATAAATAAGAGGAAGGAATAATACAAAAATAATTAAATAATTAAATAATACTAAAATATATATATTTTTAATTTTCGAAATGAGGTTGCCTTCATTTATTATTGAATTTATTATAATATTTTAATTTATTAATAGAATTTATATTGAAGCTAAATCTTTTTTTAGCCGATAATTTCTATTTTTGGGACTTGCGATTGTCTGACACTTATTTTTGAGTTAACTAATTTGTTTGCGCGTCGTCTACAACCATGCAACGTATGCTCGAGCCTCTAGTCACGATTTAAGAAGAAAATTTTAGAAAACGGGGCAGAGATATTTTCGAGAGAGTTTGAAAACAAGATTTAGTGAGAGATTGAAAACGATGTTATATAGCATGCAAGTAAAGACGACAACAACAACGGTTTAGCAGTATGTAACTATTCGGGCAAAAAGAAACATTCTAAGTTCCAGAAAATTCTTGGTATGAACAAAAAAAAAATATACAAAAATTGAATAAATCCATCGGAATAATCTCTACAAAAGTAAATAAAATTTTTTTATATGAACAACGATGGAAGAACATTCCTGTCTCCACTCCATCAGCGCTACTACAAAAGTACGAATGATTTCATTCATTGTACAAGAGATTCATCATTGTTATCGAACAATTCATTAAAACTATGGTACGAACAAAATGAATATACGTTGTCGTAGTATTAGAAATTTTTTCAAACCCGATCAACTCAAACGACCCACCTAAAATCAAACCAATCTAAGGGTGTAGCATGGCGTGTAGCAATGAGAGCCAAAACTTTGGTTTGGAATTTTGCCGCGCTTCCCCACTCGAATCAAACTCACAAACCACACAAATCTCAGCTTCGTAATTCGTCCTTTTCCCCCAAACCCAAGGCTCGGGAATCTTCAGAACCGAACCTAAATCCACCCCGTTCCTTTGCTGTCGCCCTCTTCTGTCCGCTACTCGATTCAAACTCCAATACTGACAAAAACCAAATTTCAAATCCCTCCATCAAATCAAATGGGTTTCCGTAATTCACTCCTCCACTGCTCGTCAAGAAATTAAAAAATGGCGAACGGATCATTACCCTAATCCTTAATTCTGCTACACAAATGAAGATGAAGAAGATGAAGAAGATGAAGAAGATGAACAGCCCGCCGCTATCTGTTTTTATCTGTAAGTTCTGATATGGGTTTTGTTTTTTAGGGGAGAAAAGTCATTGTGGGGTTATGGATGTTCATTTTCCCTTGTCGTTTGACTGATTTCTTGAGCCGAATTTTCCCGAGAAAATTCTGGGTTTGTCTTCTACGATGTAAATCCATATGGGTTTTAAAGATCTGTTGAAAATTTGAATGAAATTTCGTCAAACGTGTTGTAATTTACGAGTTTCAATCATTTATTTCTTTATTCTCTATTCGTCGACCTATATTATTAAATGCACGCAACTGCCCTCTCCCACATGCAGATGCATCACTTTAGGTTTCACATAGCATCCTCGTGAGACCATTTATTGCGGGTCTTACAAAATTCCTTGGATGAACTTGTATAGAAATAGCTTGAGGCTAATTTCTTGGATCCAAGTGTTGTTGTTCTACCCATGTCTGTTCTTGAGGTTGATCCATTGCTGAAGGATTTGAATGAGAAGAAACAGAGTTTTAGGAGAAATGTTGTGTCGTTGGCGGCGGAGTTAAAGGAGGCTCGTAATCGCCTTTCTTCTCAAGAAGAATCGTTTGTTAAAGAGGCTCAAACAAGGCAGGTATGTGATTTTGGGTGTTTTCTTTGAAGCTTTTGACTCAATAAACCTCGTTTTAGGCGTTTTTTTCTTGTGGGTTTGATGGGATTTTGAGTTTGAGTGATGTTTTGAGGTGTTTTTTCAGGAAGCAGAGGCTAAGACTATGATTATGGAACGAGAAATTGGGAGATTGCATGTGGAACTGGATGAGAAGGATGAACAACTCAAGACTTCTGCAAGTACAGCCACCAAGGTTTGAATCCCAAATCTGTTTCTTATAGAACTTTTCATTAAGTAATGAACTGGGGCCTGCTTAGATCCTTTGAAGTTGTATTGTTTATTGATGCTTTTGGCTATCATATTCTGGTTGTGATTGCTGTACTTTTCTCTTTATGGGTCAGTTTGGAGCAATAAAGTGCCCAAAAGGTCAAGCATCTAAGCCTCACCTCCCTCAATGCCTTTTTCTTTTGCCCTCTTTGTTTTCCTCCTTTCTTCTTTAGTTGGAAGAAAGTTGGGAAAGTACAATTTGGTTACTTTTTTTAGCTGCTAGCGGTGAGTTTTGACTATTACAAATGGTATTAGGGCTAGACATCGGGCAGTGTGCCAGCGAGGATGCTGAGTCCTGAAGGGGGGTGGATTGTGAGATCCCACATCGATTGAAAAGAAGAGAACGAGTGCTAGTGAGGAAGTTGGGGCCTGAAGGGGGGTGAATTATGAGATTCCACATCGGTTGGAGAAGGGAACGAAATATTCTTTATAAGGATGTGGAAACCTCTCCCTAGCAGATGCGTTTTAAAAACCTTGAGGGGAAGCCCGAAAGGGAAAGTCTAAAGAGGACAATATTTGCTAGTGGTGGGCTTGGGATGTTACAAATGGTATGAGGGCCGGACACTGGGTAGTGTGCCAGCAAGGACGTTGAGCCCTGAAGGGGGGTGGATTGTGAGATCCCACATCGATTGAAGAGGGGAACGAGTGCCAGCGAGGATGTTGGGTTTTGAAGGGGGGTGGATTGTGAGATTCCACATTGGTTGGAGAGGGGAACAAAATATTGTTTATAAGGGTGTGGAGACCACACGTTTAAAAAACCTTGAGGGGAAAACCCAAAGAGGACAATATCTGCTAGTGGTGGGCTTGGGTTGTTACAAATGGTATTAGAGCCAGATACCGGGCAGTGTGCCAGTGAGGACGCTGAGCCCTAAAGGGAGGTGGGTTATGAGATCCCACATCGATTGGAGAGGGGAATGAGTGCCAGGGAGGAAGCTGGGTCCCGAAGGGGGGTGGATTGTGAGATTCCACATCGGTTGGAGAGGGGAACGAAACATTCTTTATAAGGGTGTGGAAACCTCTCCCTAGCAAACACGTTTTAAAACTTCGAGGGGAAGCCCGAAAGGGAAAGCCCAAAGAAGACAATATCTGCAAGCCGAGACTGTTACATGTTACATGTAGACTTTGCTCGTGTCTTTACCTGAATAAGAATTGTAGCAAACAACCAAACACTGCCTTCCTTTTCTTGAGCTATCTGGTTTATAATTCCTCCCTACTTTTTGTAATTAATATACCACTTCTCTATTACCTTCATAGGATTGGCTTATTTAAATTCGTTAAGGTGTTATCGACGTACATTATCGATGAGTGTTACCGACATGTTGTTCAATGCAGTACCTTCAAGAGTTGGATGGACTGAGACTACAGCTCGCCGCCACTCAAGCAACAGCTGATGCAAGTGCTGCCTCAGCTCAATCAGCACAGAACCAGTGTTTAGCGCTTTTGAAGGAACTAGACGAAAAGAACACTTCTTTAAAAGAGCACGAAGATCGTGTAAAAAGGTTGGGAGAACAACTCGACGATCTACAGAAAGATCTCGTGGCAAGGGAATCATCTCAGAAGCAACTGAAAGATGAAGTGTTGAGAGTTGAGCATGAGATCATGGAAGCTCTAGCCAAATCTGGTGTGAGCAAGGATTGTGAATTGAGGAAGATATTAGATGAGGTTTCTCCCAAGAATGTTGTGAAGATCAATAGGCTGTTGATTGCAAAAGACGAAGAGATAGCAAGATTAAGAAATGAAATCAAGACAATGACTGCTCACTGGAAGCTGAAAACCAAGGAGTTGGAATCACAAGTATGTAAACTTCTTTGGCTCGACTGCATATAGTGTACTTTCTCGTATTGTTTTCATGTTCGTTTATGCATTTTGATGTTCTTATTGACAGTTAGAGAAACAACGACGAGCTGACCAAGAACTGAAGAAGAGGGTGTTGAAGCTGGAGTTCTGTCTACAAGAAGCTCGCACTCAAACACGAAAACTTCAAAGGGTAAACACTTTGATTTGTTTAGAATTGGGCGGTTTATTAGCTTTAGTGTAGATAAGACTTAATTCGTTGGCTCGGTGGGATATTGTTTTTGGACCACCTATCATGGGTGTGAGATCCCACGTTGGTTGGAGAGGGGAATGAAACTTTCCTTATAAGGGTGTGGAAACATCTCCCTTGTAGACACGTTTTAAATGTGAGGCTGATGGTGATACGTAATGGGCAAGAGCGGACAATATTTGCTAGCAGTGGGCTTGAGATGTTACAAATGGTATCAGAGCCAGACATCGAGCAATGTGCCAGCGAGGATGTTGGGCCCCCAAGGGGGGCGGATTGTGAGATCCCACATTGGTTGGAGAGGGGGACGAAACTTTCCTTATAAAGGTGTAGAAACCTATCTTTAGTAGACGCGTTTTAAAACCATGAGGCTGACGGTGATACGTAATGGGTCAAAACGGACAATATCTACTAATGGTGGGGCTTGAGCTGTTACAGTAGCCTAGACCATAAAACCAATATTGAAAAACTGGCTTCCTTACTAACCTCATACAAAAATAATGTACGAGTTGGTCTTATAGATGAAACTAACCTGCATTTGATTCGTAACAGATTGGAGAACGACGGGAGAAAGCCATAAAGGAACTTCGAGATCAGTTGGCAGGAAAGCAAGGTGGAGCTAGTTCTACTACCGAATCCGAAAAACTGAAGTTTTGGGAAACCTCGGGGTTCAAGGTTATGGCTTCGATGTCGATGTTGATACTCGTAGTATTTTCGAAGAGATGAGGTAAATCATTAGAATGTATAGTAGTGTAGGAAGTAGCATGGTAGAGGAGAACTTTGTCCTTGTTCTCCATTTACAGATTTACAGTGACTTCCAAAATCACTGGAAGTGATTCTGTATTTATATGTAGAACAGCCTATCTTAGGCTAGCAACTAATTGTAGCCACTCATCTAGTCATATAGAAACTCGGTCAAATTCGAGACTTCGACTAACGGTATTTGTTCGTTACTATCTCGATTTCTAGCGTTTCCTGTTTTGTAGGTCATTTTCTATTACGTTTTAGCACTATGCTTTTTAATTCTTTTTATTGTTGTGGATAAAACCTATCAAACGTTAGCATCCTTGCTCTCAGGGCTCGAGTTGCTTGCGAACTTGACAATTTTCCGTTCATAATTGTAGTACCTCCATTTCCTTAAGAAGATGGTAGATGATGAAAATCGTTGAATGTTACTTTCGTCAATTTTGCCATCAACATCGTCCAGATCACCGCATACCTCAAAATTTGTATCAATGGTCCTCGTGATTTTCAACACAATGATCAAACTCTAAAATCTTAATCTCTGGGTCATCACAATTGATCGGTTGCGAAACTTCATATTTCAAATGAGTTTCTTATCAACTTCCTTGAACTTTGCTCGATCTTTAGTCACATGTGGTTGATTGCTCCGTTGTCTCGGTACTAAGAAAACTTAATCCCAGGGATCGCAATTGACCTGTCGCAAAACTTCATATTTCCAATAAACTTTTCATTAACGGTGCTTGATCTATGGTAAGGAAAAGGAAAAAACATGCATAATTTTAAAACAGGTCTGAGATTGAGTTTGAACTGACCCTCTAGTGTGTAAGATGATCGCGTGGAATAAGCTTTTCATTAACGGTGCTCGATCTATGGTAAGGAAAAGGAAAAAAAAACATGCATAATTTTAAAACAGGTCTGAGATTGAGTTTGAACTGCAGACCCTCTAGTGTGTAAGATGATTGCGTCAAGTAATTATCGATTCCACAGGGAACCTATCTTTTTGTTAATTTTATCGTGGAAATTAAGTGAGTTTTTGGGTAACATTCAAACGAGTTTTGGAGATTTTAACTATTTAAACAAAACTAAAACAGAGTGCCACTGCTGTCGAAAAACAGAAAATGATGAGAAAATCAACTATAAGGAGGAAGGTTCGGCTAAGAGAGATTAAATAGATAAGTTGTTGAGTTTTGTGGTAGATTTTAGTTCCTTTTAATAGATTCTCAAGCCCACTTCCGGGGGTCATGAATGATTCCATAATCGTTGTAATTTCTATTAACAAAACTATCGGAGAAGAATTATTCCTAACCCTTCTATTACCGTTCAAGTCTCCTTGCTGAACTAGAGTATTTAAGAGGATTTCATTGCTCCCTCTCTTCTCCTGAATAAGAGAACAACTATGTATCTAAAGTAGTTAATTAAACATACATGTAAATCATTAACAAGAACTCTTTAATAAACTAAAATCATACCGTCAACGTACTTAAACAATAAAACTCTCTCGCCTCCCCTATTAAGTTTAGTTCTCCATACAAATTGAATTAAACAAAGGAATCCGCATCTTCATCATGTAAAATTGATGGAATAAGGAAAGAGAATAAGGAAATAGAGAGTTATCCCGGTTTGTTGCCATTCGTTAATGGAAGTTCCCTTCTCTTGAGTTTCACATTCACCTCTTTGTCCTAATCAATCCTTGTTGGTCTCCTTTTCCTTCTGCTGTCAACAGATACTGGATTCGGGTTTTCTTCTCCTTCTCTAGTTTCACAGCAGTTCACTGTGCTGTGTACTTCGATTTTTTTTTACCCAAAGTGTGGCTCCCCTCTCCTTGGTCTTCATTTTCTTTTTATATTGAGCATGAGTTCCCCTTCAAGGCGGGAAAGGAATAAGTAGTCCACATAGGATGTTCCTCATTGTGTAGTCAATGACCCACCTAGACTGTGGATTTAAAATTTTCATGTCATCCCCCATTTGTTTCCAAATTTGCTACTCGCACGTGGTTTAACATAAATGTCTGAAATTTTACCACATAACTCAATTAAATATGATTTATGTCAAGTCATACACAACTCAATTAAATATACAATTAAGATCGATTTATGTCAAATCATGTTTTTTTTTTCATGTTGAACCGCAATAAACGATTTCATGCTCACTAAGTAGAATAAATGGGGTAATAAATGAGTAAATGGTGAATAAGAGTGCAATATTAACTACAAAAAGACTTGATCTGACTCAAATTTTAGAGAGTTATCATAAGACAAGCATGATAACCAACTACACCACCCACTTAAGGTGAGATTTCAACATGCTTTGAACTCGAATCAACATGCTTTGAACTCGAATCAACACTCAGACCTCTCATGTGTGAGATTAATTACACCACCCGACAAAATGAGATTTCAAAAAGTACAACAACTCGAATCAAGACTTATATTTCAGATTGAACTCGAATCAACGGTGAAAACGTTGTTAACCAACTACACCATCCAAAAAGGATGAGATTCCAAACTAACGATTTGAACTCGAATCAAAGGTGAAAACGTTGTTCAGGAAAAAGTAAAAACATAATTTTAAAAATGTCTGAACAAACTCAAATCAACGGTGAAAACGTTGTTTGTCTGAGCCAAGGTTCAAACTAGGGACTAATTTTAAAAATGTCTGAACAAACTCAAATCAACGGTGAAAACGTTGTTCAGGAAAAAGTAAAAACATAATTTTAAAAATGTCTGAGCCGAGGTTCAAACTAGGGACCTGTAGTGTGTGAGATTAGCGTGATAACCAACTACACCACCTAGACAAGCTCAGAAACCAAAATAACGATTTGACCTCGAATCAACAGTGAACAACAGTGAAAACGTTGTTCAGGAAAAAGTAAAAACATAATTTTAAAAATGTCTGAGCCCAGGTTCGAACTGGGGACCTCTAGTGTGTGAGACTAGCGTGATAACCAACTACACCACCCAGACAAGCTCAGAAACCAAAATAATGATTTGAACTCGAATCAACAGTGAAAACGTTGTTCAGGAAAAAGTAAAAACATAATTTTAAAAATGTCTGAGCCCAGGTTCGAACTGGGGACCTCTAGTGTGTGAGACTAGCGTGATAACCAACTACACCACCTAGACAAGCTCAGAAACCAAAATAACGATTTGAACTCGAATCAAGAGTGTAAACGTTGTTCAGGAAAAAGTAAAAACATAATTTTAAAAATGTCTGAGCCCAGGTTCGAACTGGGGACCTCTAGTGTGTGAGACTAGCGTGATAACCAACTACACCACCCAAACAAGCTCAGAAACCAAAATAATGATTTGAACTCGAATCAACAGTGAAAACGTTGTTCACGAAAAAGTAAAAATATAATTTTAAAAATGTCTGAGCCCAAGTTCGAACTGGGGACCTCTAGTGTGTGAGACTAGCGTGATAACCAACTACACCACCCAGACAAGCTCAGAAACCAAAATAATGATTTGAACTCGAATCAACAGTGAAAACGTTGTTCAGGAAAAAGTAAAAACATAATTTTAAAAATATCTAGGCCTAGGTTAGAATTGGGGACCTCTAGTGTGTGAGACTGAGTGATAACCAATTACACCACCGAGACAAGCTGGGAAACCAAAATAACGATTTGAAACTACACCACCTAGACAAGCTAAGAAACCAAAATAATGACTTGAACATTGTTAAGGAAAAAGTAAAAATCTCTAGTGTGTGAGACTAGCGTGATAACCAACTACACCACCCAGACAAGCTAAGAAACCAAAAATAACGATTTGAACTCGAATCAACAGTGAAAAAATTTTAAAAATGCCTGAGCCCAGGTTTGAACTTAGGGACCTCTAGTGTGTGAGACTAGCGTGATAACCAACTATACCTCCCAGACAAGCTAAAAACCTAAAATAACGATTTGAACTCGAATCAACAGTGAAAACATTGTTAAGGAAAGAGTAAAAACATAATTTTAAAAATGTCTGAGCACAGGTTCGAACTGGAGACCTCTAGTGTGTAAGACTAGCGTGGTAACCAACTATACCCCCACGAAAAGCTGAGGAACCAAAATAACGTTTTGAACTCGAATCAACAGTGAAAACGTTGTTAAGGAAAAAGTAAAAACATAATTTTTAAAATGTCTGAGCCCAGGTTCGAACTGGGGACCTCTGAGAAATAAAAATAATGATTTGAACTCGAATCAAGAGTGAAAACGTTGTTAAGGAAAAAGTAAAAACACGTTGTTAAGGAAAAAATAAAAACATAATTTTAAAAATGTTTGGGCCGAGGTTCTAACTGGGGGCCTCTAGTGTGTGAGACTAGCGTGATAACCAACTACACCACCCAGACAAGCTAAGAAACCAAAAATAACGATTTGAACTCGAATCAACAGTGAAAAAATTTTAAAAATGCCTGAGCCCAGGTTTGAACTTAGGGACCTCTAGTGTGTGAGACTAGCGTGATAACCAACTATACCTCCCAGACAAGCTAAAAACCTAAAATAACGATTTGAACTCGAATCAACAGTGAAAACATTGTTAAGGAAAGAGTAAAAACATAATTTTAAAAATGTCTGAGCACAGGTTCGAACTGGAGACCTCTAGTGTGTAAGACTAGCGTGGTAACCAACTATACCCCCACGAAAAGCTGAGGAACCAAAATAACGTTTTGAACTCGAATCAACAGTGAAAACGTTGTTAAGGAAAAAGTAAAAACATAATTTTTAAAATGTCTGAGCCCAGGTTCGAACTGGGGACCTCTGAGAAATAAAAATAATGATTTGAACTCGAATCAAGAGTGAAAACGTTGTTAAGGAAAAAGTAAAAACACGTTGTTAAGGAAAAAATAAAAACATAATTTTAAAAATGTTTGGGCCGAGGTTCTAACTGGGGGCCTCTAGTGTGTGAGACTAGCGTGATAACCAACTACACTACCTAGACAAGTTAAGAAACAAAAATAACGATTTGAACTCGAATCAACAATGAAAACACATTGTTAAGGAAAAAGTAAAAACATAATTTTAAAAATGTCTGAGCCCAGGTTCGAACTACGGACCTCTAGTGTGTGAGACTAGCGTGATAACCAACTACACCACCCAGACAAGCTCAGAAACCAAAATAATGATTTGAACTCGAATCAACAGTGAAAACGTTGTTCAGGAAAAAGTAAAAACATAATTTTAAAAATGTCTGAGCACAGGTTCGAACTGGAGACCTCTAGTGTGTAAGACTAGCGTGGTAACCAACTATACCCCCACGAAAAGCTGAGGAACCAAAATAACGATTTGAACTCGAATCAACAGTGAAAACGTTGTTCAGGAAAAAGTAAAAACATAATTTTTAAAATGTCTGAGCCCAGGTTCGAACTGGGGACCTCTGAGAAATAAAAATAATGATTTGAACTCGAATCAAGAGTGAAAACGTTGTTAAGGAAAAAGTAAAAACACGTTGTTAAGGAAAAAATAAAAACATAATTTTAAAAATGTTTGGGCCGAGGTTCTAACTGGGGGCCTCTAGTGTGTGAGACTAGCGTGATAACCAACTACACTACCCAGACAAGCTCAGAAACCAAAATAATGATTTGAACTCGAATCAACAGTGAAAACGTTGTTAAGGAAAAAGTAAAAACATAATTTTTAAAATGTCTGAGCCCAGGTTCGAACTGGGGACCTCTGAGAAATAAAAATAATGATTTGAACTCGAATCAAGAGTGAAAACGTTGTTAAGGAAAAAGTAAAAACACGTTGTTAAGGAAAAAATAAAAACATAATTTTAAAAATGTTTGGGCCGAGGTTCTAACTGGGGGCCTCTAGTGTGTGAGACTAGCGTGATAACCAACTACACTACCTAGACAAGTTAAGAAACAAAAATAACGATTTGAACTCGAATCAACAATGAAAACATTTTGTTAAGGAAAAAGTAAAAACATAATTTTAAAAATGTCTGAGCCCAGGTTCGAACTAGGGACCTCTAGTGTGTGAGACTAGCGTGATAACCAACTACACCACCCAGACAAGCTCAGAAACCAAAATAATGATTTGAACTCGAATCAACAGTGAAAACGTTGTTCAGGAAAAAGTAAAAACATAATTTTAAAAATGTCTGAGCCCAGGTTCGAACTGGGGACCTCTAGTGTGTGAGACTAGAGTGATAACCAACTACACCACCCAGACAAGCTGAGAAATCAAAATAACGATTTGAACTCGAATCAAAAGTGAAAACTTGAACTCGAATCAACAGTGAAAACATTGTTAAGGAAAAAGTAAAAACATAATTTTAAAAATGTGTGAGCCCAGGTTCGAACTAGGTACCTCTAGTGTGTGAGACTAACGTGATAACCAACTACACCACCCAGACAAGCTGAGAAACCAAAATAACGATTTGAACTCGAATCAAAAGTGAAAACTTGAACTTCTGAGCCTAGGTTCGAACTGGGGACCTCTAGTGTGTGAGACTAGCGTGATAACCAACTACACCACGATTTGAACTCGAACCAACAGTGAAGATTTGAACTCGAATCAACAGTGAAAACATTGTTAAGGAAAAAGTAAAAACATAATTTTAAAAATGTCTGAGCCCAGGTTCGAACTAGGGACCTCTAGTGTGTGAGACTAGCGTGATAACCAACTACACCACCCAGACAAGCTGAGAATCCAAAATAACGATTTGAACTCGAATCAAGAGTGAAAACGTTTTTTAGGAAAAAGTAAAAACACGTTGTTAAGGAAAAATAAAAACATAATTTCTAAATGTCTAGGCCCAGGTTTGAACTGGGGACCTCTAGTGTGTGAGACTTGCGCGATAACCAATTACACCACCTAGACAAGTTAAGAAACCAAAATAACGATTTGAACTCGAATCAACAGTGAAAACTTTGTTAAGGAAAAAGTGTTAAGAAAAAGTAAAAACATAATTTTAAAAATGTATGGGCCCAGTTTCGAACTAAGGACCTCTAGTGTGTGAGACTAGAGTGATAACCAACTACACCACCCAGACAAGTTGAGAAACCAAAATAACGATTTGAAGTCGAATCAACAGTGAAAATACGGGGACCTCTAGTGTGTAAGACTAGCGTGATAACCAACTACACCACCCAGACAAGCTCAGAAACCAAAATAACGATTTGAAGTCGAATCAACAGTGAAAGTAAAAACATAATTTTGTTAAGGAAAAAGTAAAAACATAATTTTAAAATGTCTGAGCTCAGGTTCTAACTGGGGACCTCTAGTGTTCTAATTGGGAAACTCTAGTGTTTGAGACTAGCGTGATAACAAACTACACCACCCAGACAAGCTGAGAAACCAAAATAACGATTTGAACTCGATTCAACAGTGAAAACGTTGTTCAGGAAAAAGTAAAAACATAATTTTAAAAATGTCTAAGCCCAAGTTGAACTCGAATCAACAATGAAAACGTAAAAACATAATTTTAAAAATGTTTGAGCCCAGGTTTGAACTGGGGACCTCTAGTGTGTGAGACTAGCGTGATAACCAACTACACCACCCAAACAAGCTGAGAAATCAAAATAACGATTTGAACTCGAATCAACCGTGAAAATGTTGTTTCATAATTTAAAAAATGTCTGAGCCCAAGTTTGGGCTGGGGACCTCTAGTGTGTAAGACTAGCTTGATAACCAACTACACTACCTAGACAAGGTGAGATTTCAAAATAACGAGTTAGAACTCGAATCAACCTAAGGAAAAAGTAAAAACATAATTTAAGTAAAAAACATAATTTAAATAATGTCTAAGCCTGTTGTTAAGGAAAAAGTAAAAATTAGAATAGTGTGAGTGTGATTGCCTAATCCCACTTGATTGCTTCTCTTTTTTAGTAAGGACTATATGAACCTTAAATTTCTCCCTACCAAATTTCCCCATTGTGCCATATCTTTTTCCAAACATATTTTGAGATGCAGGGAGAAAGGCAATGCCATAATTCCTTTGTTAAATCCAAAGTGGGCGTTTTCTTTAAACTTCCACGTTCCATGTCGGGATGGAGATTCAAACCAGCAATTTAAAGGGAAGGTATAAATATCTTTCGAGCTAAACAACTCGGTGTTAAATTTTATAACTAAGCGTTTCACCACAAGTAAATGGTGTGAGAAAGTTCGGTATTTATAATCAAATAAATCCAGTATATGAAAATAGTAATAAATGGAAATAGTAATAAATGAAAAGATACTTCTGGAAAGACAGTCTTATAATAAAATATCAAATATGATATATATGGTAAACTATAATTTAGTACTAAATATCCTTAACACCCTCCACAAGCTGAGCGTCGGATTTGAACGATCGTGAAGCTTGGATCTGAAAAATTCAAAGAGATGCCGAGAGATTTTTTGTGAAGATGTCAACAACCTGGTTCGGAAGAGGCGTAGAGAAACACTTTCTTGGCCATCGAAAACTGCAAAGAGATCGTTGCTCAGCGGTGATGCTGCCTTGGCTTTGGTGAGAATATGTCTTAACCCATGAAGAGGGATTCTCACTCAACGACGATGTTGCCTTGACTCCGGTGAGAATATGTCTAACCCAAGTAGAAGGGGAAACCAAGAGCAAGGGATAAAGACAATGTTGAAGCCGGAAGAGTCGCCACAATGGGCGAAGGAGCCAATTTTGGCTAGAAGGGTGGCGGTGACTTGGTTGACGAAGAGGCCAGTGCTGCGCCCAAATTTCAAAGGTAAATCTCTGCAAAAGGTCGATGTGCTTATCAAGATTCTGTATATTTTCGAAGAGAACGCTGATAAGGATCCTAAGATTAGGGTTTCTGTGAAGGATGAAGGGTTGATTGGGAAGAAAATGAGAGAGACTATGTTGGCTAAAGGAAACTGATTTTGTTGGAAAAGGTGAGGTTGTAGGTAAGAGTATGGCGAAGGGTGATTTGGAGGTCAAAAGGGTGGGGCCGAAGAGTAATCAATCGACTCCGCATGTCGCAGTCATGGCGACTACCCCTACAGCGTCAAAGTCAGCAGTGGTGGTGGAGAAGAACACTAGAGGATTTCAGAAGCCATTGAAAAGAAAGTATCCCACGAATTATTTTTTATTAAAGAATCTCTTTTTAGTTTCTTTGGAACAATCACGAGATTCTCGAGAAGAAATATGAGGTGCTGCTTCCAATAACAACATGATACGGGGTGGAGGTCTCATTTATGGAACAAATCAATACGTTTCAAAAAGAAAGATTAGAACATCAGTCTCATCGATCTCATAAGTATCATACTAAATCTCATCAACTGAATCGCTTTTTAGAAATACAAAACGAAATTCAACCCGAGTGTAACTCACTCTCTAAGGAATAGAAGTTCAGAATCTCTATCAACCCGAGCGTAGCTGGTGCGTACTTTTAATCGGGGACAAAAATTGGAACCCTCCCGTTTCACGATTATTACACTAAACGACCGAAGAAAAAAAAACGTGAAAATACTTTATATTTGCACATAAGTTCTTTCAACAATTTAATGAAAATAAAAATCAACATACAAATAGGATTCAAAGATCAACAATCAAGGGAAAAACATGGATTAAATTACATATTTACCCCAAAGAAAACAACGAGCTTGTGAGACCCATCGGCAACTGATCAGCACCACCATGCTCCGCCGCCGTGGCCTTCATTTCACGGCTGCACGTAACTTTACTACAATCTAAACCCAGCGACATGGGAGTGGCTATGAAACTTGGGTTAACTTCTCCCGCCATTATTACCAACATCTTGTCCTGAAACACCGTGGGTGGCGGCGGATTCCGGCCATCTCCGCCCTTGCCACGAGCAGACTCCATGTCGGCGGCTCGAGCAGCACCGGCGTGGCCGTTCAATACAGATGCAGAAACGTTCCAGCAATATGAGCAGGCAATGATCAAGAGGGCAATGGCAATAAGACTTGAAACGGCGGCGAGGGCGCCGAATAAGTACGGCACCGGCGTATGCCACAGCGTGGTGGGTGAGGGTGTCTCCATAGTGATAAAAGATTCTCTGCTGGCTGCAGCCATGGCTGTTCTTCTTATCTTAGGTATGTGAGTTTGTTGTTTGTTTCCAAAGCTTTTTGTTGGAAGAAAAAGTATTGCAATGATAGAGACCGAACTATCAATCGATACCGATACATTTTAAAGGATCAAATAGATAAAAGTATGAATGATAGTAATTGAACTATCGACCTTTAAAATGGTAATGGGGAGCCACACGATAGATATCCTATACTATTCTACAAAAAATACATATAAGATAAATAATCCCAACTCTCCTTAAACCGAACCTTTAGAATGGTAATTAATGTTTTATTCACATAGCTGCATTTGAATTGACGTACAAACCTGATCTTTTTTAGTTCAACAATTGCAATGATGAGACCGAACTATTGACCTTTAGAATGGCAATGATGAGACCAAAATATTGACCTTTAGAATGGTCATTGATGTCTTATTTACTGAGTTACGTTCAAACCAAACTATCGACCTTTAGAATGGTGAGTTATGTTCAAACCAAACTATCGACCTTTAGAATAGTAATTGATGTCTTATTCATTGACCTACGCTCAAATTAACGTACAAACCTAATTTTTTATTTTTTTTTAGTTCAACCGCCTTTAGAACGATAATTGATATCTTATTCACTAAGCTACATAGAATGAACGATAATTGATATCTTATTCACTAAGCTACATAGAATGAACGATAATTGATATCTTATTCACTAAGCTACATAGAATGTTAATTGATATCTTATTCACTCAGCTATATTCAAATGGACGTAAAACCTAATCTTTTTTCATTCGACCGAACTATTAACCTTTAGAATGGTAATTTATGTCTTATTCACTAAAATGTGTTCGAATTGATGAACAAACCTAAAGAACCACTAGAACTAGAAGGAAATGAGTACAAGAAATGAATTAAGTATACAAAATGGTGGGGATTATTTAGTTCAAGGGAATTCTATGTGCATTGGATCTTTCCAAATGAGTGTTTTCTAAACCATATTTTTGGAAAGATACTCATAACAACTACAAGTTGTTTTGTGGTGGAGGAACTTATTAGATATTCAAGAACTCGAACACAACACTTCAAAGATGGGTTAAACACAAACCTGAAAACTAAGAACGATACGTATATGACATTTATAATGAATTTAAACTTACTTTTAAGAAAAAGTATTTTTAAGTATAACATTCGCTCTATAAGAAATTTTAGAGAGAAAAAAGAATAATATTAAAATTTACAGTCGGAGAAGATGACGGTGGACGGACGGACGGACAGATGGCTTTACATTAATGGTTAATCCTAAAAGGAATGAATGAGCAGTAGGGGATGAAGAATGGAGGTGAAATTATTCTCCATTGATCATAAGTGATTGGGAAGGTACCCTTTTGATTTCGACATAAGTCAAACATTCTCTGCTCATGGGTTGCTTCCATGGCTCTCCATCCATCTGCAGAAATGCGTGTTTCCATTCTCCACCTCGAAGTTCAAACCGAATTGCTGCGGCCTGCAACCCCAAAATTTTTACCAACGTTTTTCAATTTGTAGCAATTTGATGAATGAATCAAACACAATTTCATTACCTGAACTATGTGTTTAGCTGAGATGACCTCTCCCATAACAAGTGATGCATGCCATCCTTGCTTTAGACCAAACACTTCTAGAAGCCCATCATCAACATGTGCCTCAACAAATCCTCTCTGAATGAAATGTTTCTAACGTAAATGAGAAGAAAATTTGTGAACTCTAGCCTTAACAAATAGCCCGAGATCCTATATCGGTTGGGGAGGAGAACAACACGCTCTTTATAAGACGACACGCTCTTTATAAGGGTGTGGAAATCTCTCTCTAGTAGAGTTGTTTTAAAAATCTTGAGGGAAACCCCGAAAGGGAAAGCTCAAAGATGACAATATTTGCTAGCGGTGGGCTTGGACCGTTACAAATGGTATTAGAGCCAGACACAGGGCGATTTGCCAGCGAGGAGGTTGAGTCTCGAAGGGGGGTGAACATGAGGCAATGTGTTAGCAGGGGCGCTGGGCCCTGAAGAGAGGTGGATTTGATGGGGGTCCCACATCGATTGGAGAAAGGACCGAGTGCCAGTGAGGACGCTGGACCCCAAAGAGGGGTGGATTTAGTGGTGGTCTCACATCGATTAGAAAAGGGGCCGGATTTGGTGGTGGTCTCATATCGATTAGAAAAAGGAACGAGTGCCAACGAGGACACTGAGCCCTGAAGGAGGGTGGATTGTGAGATCCCACATCAGTTGGGGAGAACGACATACCCTTTATATGGGTGTGAAAACCTCTTTAGCATAAGTGTCTTAAAAATATTAAGAGGAATCTTAAAAGGGCAAGCCCAAAAGGGAATCCTAAAAGGCCGTTAAAAATATTAAGAGGAATCTTAAAAGGGCAAGCCCAAAAGGGAATCCTAAAAGGCCGTTACAAATAGAGACATAGAGACGAGAAAGGTTTGGGTATTCATTTAAAGCAGCAAGAGAGAATAGATAACTCCTGTTCCTTAGGAATCGCAATAAAAATGGCCAATCTATAAGCAAATTGCCAAAACTAGTGCAATAAACAGAAATTATATGCTGTCAAATGTAATTGGGCTAGAATCCAGTTAAAAAACAATTAGAATCTGGGTGATATGTGCAGATAAGAAACGTTTCATCATGTAAAGAGAAAAATGTACCCTTTCCATGTACTCTGGCGTAAGATTTCCCCATGGATGTCTCCCACTACCATAGTTGTTGAGATTCAACGCAACCAGAGATCTTACACTGCACAAAATAATTCAAGTTAAATGCCTAAAGCAAAAACCATTCAGGCAAGAGAGCTGATTTGACCGAGCAGACTAGATGAACGAGATTGATTTAAAGCGAAAGCGCTGCACCAACTTGCGTACAAGATTGATATATGGATTGGGGAGTAGGGTTCCAAACCTTGTTAGTCTCCCCTTTCTCTAATAATAAGATAAATTTGGGGAGCGAAAACCGTCTTCCTTCGAATTCAAACTCAAACTTAAACAGACTTTAATCCCAACAAAATGGGTCCTGGCTACATATTTCCTATACTAAAACACTTTCCCTGTTAATCACTATCATATTCATTTCAAAGAAACAGTTGAATACACAAAATTCTGTTTATTTCAACAACAATACGATATTGGATGCATGAACTCAAAAATACCATTACAAATGCAAGTTAAGCCAAGCAAAGAGCGCATGATACCTCGAGGGGATTAAAACCTCCTCCCAATCGGAACAATTGACCTTTTTGACATGCATCCTTAGGATGTGTTTAAGGCCCCTACAACCAGAAAATTTTCTTAGAAACTCTGTTTAGCAAATACAAACCTACTTGTTTTCTATATTTGAAAAACTCATATCCAAATCACAAAGCAACAATCCCAAACGGTGTAGAATATCTAACCTTAAACTCGGATCACTAATGCAAGGCGTGAAGAACCAGCCCTGACTACAACTATAGCCAGAATAAATCAGCTGTAATAGGAGATCTCTATCAGTTGAATTCATCCTTACGTTTCAATAAAAACCATTGAACATATTTAAGAGATCAACTTAAGTCCTGGTGCATTATCATTCCCCAAAAAATTTCAGAGTTACCACAATTTTGCATCCCCATAGGAATGAAGGACCAACATCCCTCCAGATTTTCCAGGAGACTCCACCTTATACTTTCGATGCACAAAGATTTTACTACCCTCGTATCCACAGATGTTGCGTTCGTTCTAGTTTGGATGTGTTGATCTCATTCATTCTATATAGAAGGCTTTGTTTTTATATTAGTAATCAAAATTAATTGTTTGTCGGTTTAATTCATAAAATAAAGTGAATAAAGGAAACTTGCAGCAAAGTACTCCAAATTTCTAAATAACTTTAAAGTTCAAAGCCCAACCTTGTTAGAAATTGGACCTTGTGCGAGGTAAGGTTTTTCATCCCGTAGTTGGTGGAAGCCATAAGCAACTTGAGCATCCATTCCTGCATGAACAAAATAAAAAAACCTACTTACAAACAAGTGATCAAACAATCAAATGAAGATCATTAAATGATTGCATTTTTTGTAACCATGCGACATGAAAATAAACAAAATGCACCCCTGTTAAACTAACAAATAAAATTGCACCTGCGATCTAAAGCTAACTCCCTTGACTGAGAGAGATAGAGAGATATATCCACAAGGTGCATTTATTTAGATTTGCAAACCACATTAGTACAATACTGCATTTCAATTCCAACCAAATTTGTCAAAGCATACATTATCCTTTCAAAAAAAACAAAATTGAGCTAATATTGCTTGAAGCTAGAAAGTTTTTACTGCAACTACTTAAAATTTAGTCTGCCTAAAAACCTCTTCAATATTCACAAAGAACCAATATCTGCGTACTAACCTCTTTGATTTTGACCGTAGAATCAAGTTCAACATACATACTCTTTTATATTGACACTTGCGTAAATGGCAGAATTAACTTCAAATTTTCAGGTAAATAATGTTTCTTCAGTATTTATCATTCATGAGAGTGTCATTGGCTATTTAAATGTAAACGCCTAATATACCTATGCTGAAGTAATTATAAAATACTCCTTCGTGGAAGTAGGCTTTCTCTGGCAATGACTCCTCAATTTCCAAGCTCTGCGGCCACAAAAATAAATTAAAAAAAAAAAAAACACTTCTACCTCTGAGATACAAATCTTTGTTGTCACAAGATATTTGGAAAAGAAAGATGCAGCATTTTAAAGATTAGCACTTATATTTTTGCTTGTTCGCTAACCACTAAATGTACAAGGGATGACAGAAAGAAAGATGAGATAAATTAAAGGGTAGTGTTGAATGATCAAAAGAAAAATGGATGAACGATTAAAGGGCAGTGTCATCCAGAGTGTTTTCATTCAGCTAGACTATGAAAGTATTAAAAAAAAGTTGAAAAAGTGCACAAACCTCATCAAGAGCATGGACTTCCGTAGGTTTCATGCAATGTGGTAATTTCACGATTTTAGTAGATGGGGTTGCTAGAGTAACATGCCAACTGCATCACAAGATTCAGATTTATGAAGGGCCATAATTAGTTTCACTGATGCGTTCACTATGCAGAGGCACCAAGCACTCTTAGCCACTGCATTTACAGAGAACTATACTACCAAAACATTCACATTTACAAACCTAAACCCGCAATCACCAACACACCATACCTGTATCGGCCCAAGCCCACCGCTAGCCGATATTGTCTTTTGGGCTTTCTATTTTGGCCTTCCCCTCAAGATTTTTAAAACGCTTCTGCTAGGGAGAGGTTTCAACACCCTTATAAAGGGTGTTTCTTCTCCTACCCAAGACGTGGGATCTCACAATCCACCCCCTTCAGGGCCCAGCGTCCTCGTTAGCACTCGTTCCTTTCTCCCATCGACGTGGGACCACCACCAAATCCATCCCCTTCGAGGCCCAACATCCTTATCCTTATCCTTATCCTTACTGGCACACCGCCTCATGTCTACCCCCTTCGGGGAACAACCTCCTCGCTGGCACATCGCTCGGTGTCTAGCTCTGATACCATTTGTAACGGCCCAGGCCCACCGCTAGCAAATATGGTCCTCTTTCGACTTTACATTTCGGGCTTCCCCTCAAATCTTTTGAAACTAAAACACGTCAGGCCCCTCAAAGTTTTTAAAACTAATACGCCTCTGCTAGGGAGAGGTTTCAACACTCTTAGGAAGGGTGCTTCGTTCTCTTCCCCAACCAATGTGGGACCTCACAATGCCACCCTTATAAAGGGTGCTTCGTTCTCCTCCCCAACCAATGTGTGATCTCACAAAGCCATACTTATGCTTAAAACGAAGAAAAACAGTACCTATCCAATCTACGAATCTGACCAGTGGTTGCCCTGTCGAGGGATCTTTTGATGGCTGACTTCCAAGCAAAAGGAAAAGAACCACCCTGAAACGAGCATTCAATCCTACAGCTCATGACATTATCAGATATGTAAATATGATATGATTTTTCATGAGAAATAAGAGAACTCACCCAGCCAAAGGTTCTAGATAAGTCATTGCCAGTACCAAGAGGAATTATTCCTACTGGTGGAACGGGCAGCCGCCCGCTTTTCTCGAGGTCTAAAAGACAACCAAGAACCCAACCAACAGTGCCATCACCTCCAGCAACCTGTGGATAAATCAGTTAGTTTTTCACCATAACCAAAATTCATATAGCTTCAGATCTTTAATCATACCATGACCCTCATCTTCTCACGGATCTCTTTAGCACAAGCATCACCAAGCCCAGCCAATAACTCGAGGCATCTCAATCCATACCGGACAAATTCATGGGGCTTCACATCTGTTAGGTCAAAAACCTTCACAGAAATTATGGACCAACGTTTAGAACCATTAGCTATGGAGATTTCAATCACTGACTAGACATTATTGATCTCAACAAGAACAACACATCCAACTCTCCGAATCAAATTTTGATTAACAACATTTTACAAATCCTAGGTTTGTATGAACACGCATCGTTGAACAGCATTAAACAAAATTGAAAAGCAAGAGAGGGAGGGGAAAGTTACGGAAATGTATGGACCTGTTCTTCGCTAATTAGCATCTGGAGCCTCTCCTTAAGCAAGGGACCATGGCGACCACCACTTCGGGGATTAATGAACACAACCATCGGCGAATCAGGCGGACCATCGTTAATCTCTGGAACAACGGAGGATCCGGAGATAGATCTAGCACCAGGCAACCAGGTCTCTCCGGCGCCAGGGTCCTGAAGCCGAATGGAATCTCGCATAGCATAACGAAGGTATTGCGGCATCCGGAGCTGCTTCCGCAACTCATCCTTGTCGATTTTGATCCCCGTGAATCCACATCCCTTGAACGAGTCCACCACCGAAGATTGAGCCGCGATTCGAGTTGTTGAATCGCCTTCGCCTCCCGACGTTGGCGAATCCATCACTTTCCCTCCCTCTCCTCTCTCTTTTTCCTTCACAGAATCACGAAGTGTTGGATTAGTCTCTTGTTCCTCTGGACAAATACATAAGGACTTGGCGATCGAGTGAAGAAATCAAATCAAACACATTCCGGCGAAGTCACAAGAGACAGNTTATGTATAGAAAGTGATGAAGAAATCTTCCATTTGAAGAGAGAGAGAGAGAGAGAGAGATGAAAGGAAGAATTGATGAGAGATGATTGGGAATTTGATGTGTGGAATTTCGAATTTAATGCCCATTGACGGCGGAACCTCCGGTGGGATTTACAAATTTCCTTCCCTCAAACGTCCGGCCACGCACTCTGGCAGACAGTTATACCCTTTCCCGTTCACTTGGTTGTTTACTTTTATGTCCTCCAATCGTCGCCGTCCACGTGGACTTCACGCCACTCTTGCTCCTTCGTAGATTTTTTTTTTTTATTTTCTATATATTTTTAACGCTAAATTAATAAAAATATTTATAAATTTTATATTTTGGACATTAACAAAAATATTTTTAAAAAATTATTATTATTAATATATGGACGAAAATCATGTATGATACTTTACCGATTATCTTTAAATTTTGTTTTTTTTTTCTTTTTTTTTTCGAAAAGAAAAAAAAACAATAAAATGACTAAAATATAATTTTTTTTTTTTTATAGCTAAAAACAGTTCCACTTTTATTGGATTTGATTTTTTTTTTTT
>NC_036644.1:6158966-6233591 GCF_002806865.2 Cucurbita pepo subsp. pepo
TTTTTTTTTTTTTTTTTTTTTTTTTTTTTTTTTTTTTTTTTTTTTTTTTTTTTTTTTTTTTTTTTTTTTTTTTTGTGGAAATTATGATGTTTAACTAGCTAATATATATTTTGTGATGTCTAAGGTTGGTTGGATGGAGAAAACAACTAGTGTGGAAACCTTACCAGTTTTAAAGCCTTGAGGGTAGTCCGAAGGAGAAAATCTGAAGAGGATAATATCTACTAGCGGTGGATCTGGGGCGTTACAAATGGTATTAGAGCCAGACACCGAACGATGTACCAGCTTTTTCGCTGTTCCTCGAAGGGAGGTAGACACGAGGCGGTGTGCCAGTAAGGACGATGGCCCCGAAGGGAGTGGATTTGGTGGCGGTCCCACATCGATTCGAGAAAGGAACAAGTGCCAACGAGTGAGGACGCTGGCCCCCGAAGGGGGGTGGATTGTGATGTCCCAACATTGGTTGGGGAGCCGAACAAAAACACCATGGGCCTAGTAAGGATGATGGCCCCGAAGGGAGTGGATTTGGTGGCGGTCCCATATCGATTGGAGAAAGGAACAAGTGCCAGCGAGTGAGGACGCTGGCCCCCGAAGGGGGGTGGATTGTGATGTCCCAACATTGGTTGGGGAGCCGAACAAAAACACCATGGGCCTAGTAAGGATGATGGCCCCGAAGGGAGTGGATTTGGTGGCGGTCCCATATCGATTGGAGAAAGGAACAAGTGCCAGCGAGTGAGGACGCTGGCCCCCGAAGGGGGGTGGATTGTGATGTCCCAACATTGGTTGGGGAGCCGAACAAAAACACCATGGGCCTCGAAGGGGGTGGATTGTATGTCCACGTTGGTTGGGGAGGAGAACAAAACAAGGCTTCCCAAGTTTGTCCTAAATTTGCTCTTGGGAATTTGATCTAAGGACCCTATTAGAGAATAAGACATTTAGATAAGAAATCACCTCAAAAGGAAGCAATCCAACAACCTCAAACGATAAGAAATAACCTCAAGGGAAAGTAAGATTCAGATTATTTTGTTCATCAAATATCTTAAGGCAAAAATACTTGTTCGAGATTCAAATCATTCTACAAACAAAATCGATTATATAAAATCAATCTAAAAATATAGCCCTAAACTCCATGAAATGCCTTTGGAATAAAATTAAAAATATAAAAACGAAAGGGGTAAAATTGGTAAATGAAATTCTCGAATTATTTTATTTACCAATCATTGAATTCGAGAATTTTAATGATTGGGCCAATCATTAAAATTCTCGAATTCAATGATTATTTAATGAGAATAATACTAAAATGCCCATTTGCCGTTGAGTTTCTACTTTCTAGGATCTTTTGCCAAAAATAGGAATCGGAAGGGTAGAATTGGTAATTAAACAAAGATCGGCGGTTAAATCGTTGACTCTGCCAGTTGTGGAAGGGCCCACGAGAAAAACAATGGGGGCGGAGAGAAGAAAAACATGTGGGGCCCACCAAGTCACGTGCAGCGGATCAAATTGCGGGCTGTGAACCGTTATGTCCGACAAACGACACCGTTTTGCTTGGGGATTAAACTAAATTAGGAATCTAGGATGTTATCCGACCATGACAAGAATAGAATATTGAATCTTTTAATTTATATTTAATATATAAGTTTTTAAAATTTTAATTTTAAAGTATATTTTAAAATTGAAGAAAGAATGATTAAATATAAATTTTAATTTTATGGATTTATTAAGATTTAAAAAAATAATAATTTAAATTTTAATAAATTATTTAATACAAATTTGAAAGCTCATGAATTAATATCGTGAATTTAAAAAAAAAAAAAAAAATTTGAATCCACGTCATCTTGCATCATATATTATATCATGATTTTAAACTATATAAATCTCATACATTTCTATATCATATGTATGGAGATACTTTTATGTTATGATTAGTACAAACGTATATTTTACGACATTTTTGTTTACTATGATATTATGTGAGTCCTATACCTCCGTGGTGTCCGGCATCCCGTTAGCCAGTGGTAGCTTGATGAGGCAAGCCCAAGGGGTATGTGAGCTTACCTAGCGGGCCCATGTGTGCGTGCATGAGTTGTGTATAGGAAAATACTACACATCTAATCCTGTCTCGACTGAAAAGTTTCTTAAACCATGCCACAATGTTTTCAAAAGGATAGGTTCTATCATATTACGTGTGTGTGCATTTTTCAACCGTAACAGGAAGATTACTTATTAAACATTTCTTATATATATATATATATATAAAATAGTAAGGTAAAATTATTTCGAGAAAATGGTAGAAACACCCTTAAATTGTGTACTCATTTCAATAACATCCCTCGAAAAAAACATCCTTGAAAATTTATGGCTGTCCAGTCACATCGTGGCATGGGAATAGCTTAAGATCAATTCCGTTAGTACGAGACTTACCTTTCGAAGTACGTTTGGCATCTATCACTTGTTCGTCAGTTACCCAAGGTTGCACCATTTTCTTTCATGATCTGTACTGACTGGAGGAGAATATCTTGCTCTGTAGAGAAAAGTTCTTCTTTACCCTACATAAATACAATTTTCAAGTATGAAACTCTAACGTTTGAAGGGACAACAAGTCGAGGAGTTCGAGGAGGATATGATGTTGAGGATTGTAGGGAGGAAGACCCACGTTAGCTAATTAAAGGAAAGATCATGGGTTTATAAGTAAGGAATACATCACCATTGGTATGCAAAGCCATGAGAGCTTATGCTCAAAGTGGACATTATCATCATACCATTGTGAAGATCTACGATTTCTAACATGGTATCAGAGCCATGCCCTTAACTTAGCCATGTCAAAAGAATCCTCAAATGTCGAACAAAGAAGTTGGGACCCTCGAGAGTGTAGTCAAAGTGACTCAAGTGTCGAACAAAAGGTATACTTTGTTCGAGGACTCCAGAGAAAGGAGTTGAGCCTCAATTAAGGGGAGGTTGTGCAAGGGCTCCATAGGCCTTAGGGGAGGCTCTATGGAGTACTTTGTTCGAGGGGAGGATTGTTGGGAGGGAGTCCCACGTTGGTTAATTAAGGGAATGATCATGGATTTATAAGTAAGGAATACATATCCATTGGTACAAGGGATTTTGGGGAAGCTCAAAGCAAAGCCACGAGAGCTTGCTCAAAATGGACAATATCATACCATCACAGAAAGAGTCGTGATTCCTAGCATATGACACTCAAAATATTAGACTGACTCACCATCCTTTTAAGGTTGCAACCAATTGTCAGCTCTGCATACGAACTTTCAATTTGAGAGAGGAAGCAATAAGGAGCCTCCTTGCCCAAGAATACCTTAGGGTGAGACCTAAGCATACTCTTAATATCATCTGATATCTTAGAAACCGTACTAAAATCAGCAACTTGGAAAGGAATTTTCTTTGTGATTGCACGCCATTGCGCCCGCGACTTGTTTATAATTACCTGTAAATATTAGAATCCCATTTAACCACACAGTAAAATTGATCAAAATCACCATCGCAGTCCTCGGCATAAATTCAAGAAACGGGTTGAAAAATGTGGGACCAAATGAACAAATACCTCCATTACATAATCAACTAAGAGATTCATGCGAAATCATTAAAACACAACAAATCATATGCCAAACATATCCCTGCATGAATTAAAGAATCAAACATAGATTAAATGATCTAGCATTACAGGAAAGTTTGCCGAGTGAAAGATAAGAACAATCGCCATTCGTGTCGTGACTATTGACCATCTCCAAGTCCGAAAAGTTGAATATTGGTCGATTTTTCTCCATACGGGAGCTAAAAATGGTATATTTTTTAATAAAATTTATAAAGATATCAAAATGGATAATTAACTTAATTTAGAAATCTACTTGCGAGACTACCAGAAAAATGAAGTTGGACGTATTCACATGCTCTTCATGAGGAAAGGCATCGAGAGGACAACAAATTTACTCTATCTTCTACACTAATTTCAAATAGAAAGCCAATATCACTTAAATCTCCATGATAACAAATGTATTTAATCATATTATTGGCAACACATCTTCATGACAACAAATGTACTTAATCAAGTTATTGGCAACATATGCATCGTTCGGCTATGGAAACTAATAGTCAAATATGCCTCGACTTTTAGTAAACAATTTAAATAAGGGAAGCATTGAGTTCAGGAACAAAAATAAAACGACCATGAAGATAATGATGATATAGTAAATAAATAAAAAATCCAAGCACAAAAAAGCAAAAAAGAAAAAAAGAAGATTCACCTGGCTAGAAAAGAGAGAATTTGGAACAACGATTGGGAATTTTTCAGCACTTAATAATGATGTCGTCATGAGGCCCATTTCAATCACTTGGCCTTCAATAGCACCAGCCTGCAAATGGAAAATTGCAAATCGTTCGTTTTTGAAGTTGATGAGAAAGAACAAATAGCACAAACTTGCAGAAACAATCTATAAGTTTCCAGCAATTTGTTCAACGCCATCATCTCCCAGTAAATGCAAAGAGAGATCAATGACTGAAAAGTACACATGGATTTGATAGTATACAAAGATGAATGTCATCAAAAGACCAAGCATCATTGACATATCAACTTCAGTGACGTTTTTATTAGGAGAATAAGAATGATAGTAGTAAAAGGAGGAAAAAAAAATGAAGTCCCACTTCAAATATTCCAACTTTTGTGGATCGTATGTGCCCCAACAATGCTAGATACAACTTGGTTCCTTGCCCAAAGATAAAAGAGAAAAAAGTATGATTTACACACCTTAATTGTATCTCCAAGTGAGAAGGGTTGTGAAAACTGCATTGTTAAGCCACTTAAAACATTTCCAAGTATATCCCTCGCAGCAAAAGCAGTGGCCACTCCTGCAAAGAAGTCGGAGATTTAAATCATGCTATACATATTTCGGGTTATTAAAAATATGCAAGCCTGATTACCGCTCTAAAAACCAAAGCATACCATTACGAAGAACATGATTGTTATCTTGAGCATAACTCCACTCCACAACAATACAAAAAGAGCTACATCGGTAAGGTTTAATAATCAAGAGAAGAGTTTTCTCTCTTTTTTTTATTTTAATTTGAAAAAAGAACGATGAACAATGTTAAACCTTCGGCCCTACCAATAAACAAATCAAGTGGAGGACACATGACAGCAAACTAGGAATCAGTCAAACGAAAGTAAAACTGCAAAGCCATTTGGCAGCAAGCTCTCACCTCCAATGCCACCAACTGTCAACATAGATTGAACAGCCACCCCAGATGCCTCAGCCAAAGCCATTAATCCGATTGCAAATAGGCCAACAGATGAAACTTTGTCGAGGGTAAGTAACTTTTCCCGATCAAGCCCTGAAAAATTTTGGGAGGCCAATGCTCGAGAGAACACATTTGTTTTCCAGCGATAAATAAACCATACAAGAGAAAGGATGACAGCCCCCCTGCACGCCTGTGATACAAACTCTGATGCTATGGCAGTTGGTGCAACCATCTTGCCACTGCAAATCAAAGTTTAGACAAATGTTTCAAGCAAAGATCAAGCACACAGCCATCAAACCATTGTGTAATTAAAGAGAAATATGTTGAAGTTTGAGTCACTAACATTTGAGAAAATGCATAGAAGGTAACAAGATATCGCAAAGGATCCTCTAAGGCACCCCAAAAGCTTTTCTCATAGGGAATTTCCTCAATTGATGTGCTTCCAGAAAGTATGGCAACAGGACTTCGCATTGAATACTTGTGGAATCTCCTCAAAAGCCTAGGCATTACCACCCAAGCCAAAAGAGTAGCAGTTAAGGTCATACCAACAGGAGCAATTTCATTTTTCAGATATGGATGTGAATCTAGGATCTTATCTACATGAGGAGAGAATTCATCAGACACTTCTCTAGCCTTCTGTCCGGTAAAAGATGCTGCATCGACAGCACTCTGCCAACCATCCTTGACTCTTTCAAGCCAGTCTCTTCCAACATCGGGGGGGTTACTGATATCTGCTTCAACACCAGAGGAAGCTAGTGGAACACCAGTATCTCCAGTAATATCCGCTTTCCTGCTAGAAGTCGATGAATAGAATCGAGGGTTTGACAGATAGCCAAGAGACGTAGGAGGGATAGTGTTCCAATATTTCACTGGAGATGCGGGGGAAAAAGTAGCAGCGGGATGTGTACCATAACTTGGTGTGTGTAGACGACATACAGAGGGTGCTCTTAGGAAACCAGTACGTGAGACGTTCTTCAAGCTGTGAGATTCATCTTTGTAGTATTGTTTATTTAGAACAACACTCGGTCTAAGAACTCGGTTAACATACTCAGAAATCTTTGTGTAAGACTTGCAATATTGAAATGAGCACGGATTCAAATAAGATTTGGAGGCACTATAAATCGAATTGAGAATGAAAAGCCTCATGCCAACCAGTGATACAATTCAGCACACGTCCAGTAAATTCCGTAAGAACCAAACTGAACTCAAGATTTATCAATTGAGTTCCAAAACTGCAAGAAAAAACACTCAGCTATGGAAATCCAAGAACAAATTGATTCAACATCACAAAGAATTCACAGCGAGACACATAATAGAAACACAACCAGCATAATTACTGGCTACAATTACATCCATGTACCCAAAACCATAATCTGGAAGCAAACAAATGGAAGAAAAATGAGAAAAATCATAAAAAAACCGAATCAAATGACTCAAATCACATCTCCTATCCTTACTACACTGCCAGTAAAACAACAATCAAACACAAGTAACTGTTAAATTGAAACGAAATCTTCTCCAGTATAATCTTGCAACTAGAACATACGTCTGCAGAAAGTTCAAATTCACTAACCTGTTATAGAGAAATCTGAATGAAGCAACAATTATTTCTAATAACCTATTCAACCTGATTCATGATCTTCTCACCCGTCTCCATCCTTTGGGACTTCCTCTCTATATCTATACTTTCCTTTCACTATCGCAACTCTCCTTTTACTTTTCCCACGTCTTAGTCTCTCGATTCTGCTTTTGCCAACCACCCCCGAATTTTCGAACGTTCTTTACGAGTATCTTTCACCGTTTTTTGTTTATCATTTTGGAACAAACAAATTCAGAAAATTAATGTAATTAAACCAATGGATATAAATAAGGTTGAAATTGTTCAGTCAATCAATCAAGCTAGGAATTAAAAAGAAAAAAAAAATCAAACAGGAGAGTAGAAATTGGTCGAATAGATAGAGATTCGAAGAATACCAATAACAACAAGAGAGTAGAAGATCGAGGGAGACTGCAGCGGCACGAACGAAAGAAAGATCACGGCGGCGGCGGCGGCATTGAAGAGGAGAGAAGCGGCGGCGACACTGAGCTGGCGAAACGGCGGAGGAGGCGCCGTGCAGAAGACTAAGGTATGGCGTGGAGAACGAGTCAGGTATCAACTGGGTGAATTCTCTCCGATAGACAGGATTTTAAATCCAACTAATTTTTTAAAATTATATATATATATATATAAATTATATATTATATTTATTTGATTTTATAACAATTTTTAATAATTTATAAATTAACAATTTTTTTTATTAAAAACAAAAATTTTAATAAATAATCCAAACCATTCATTGTTCTGATCATGATTGTTAGATGTGTTATGCATGTTATGTCATCTTATAAATTATACTATGTTGTACTATGTCATGTTATATGTTGTGTTCTGATACGATTATGTCATGTCGTGGAACTATATTATAATTTCTATGATGCAAAAACATCTCTATACTTTATAATATACATGTTTACCATGATATTATGTGAGCCCTGTTCTTCAGGTGTTCGGTAGTGTGAGCGCGCACTAGCTCAACGAGCCATGTCTAGGGGTACATATACGAATCTACCTAGTGGGTCCATGTGCGTGCGTGTGGGTCGTGTGTAGATAAATACTACACATCCATGCACAAACTTAAAAGTGAAGCCTAAGATCATGCATAATGTTTTTATGAAAGGATAAATCTCATCGTATTGCATTTGATTGCATTTTCCCACCTCAACCGTGAGGTTTCTTACTTAAAATACTCAAGTCACGTGCTACTCTTATTTTTCAGGTAAAGGTAAGACACCCCTGTACGGATGACAACGTCACGCTGAAGGCCATGAGATCAAAGTTAGGGTAGTTGCATTAAGCCCCTATAGTACATTCATGGGTATTTTAACCCTGGTGATATACATGATTTTGGTGATCGGTCATACACCCACGTATTGGCACAACAAGAATAGTAAAGGTCTATCTAACATGAAAGCAAGTAAAGGGGTTCGGAATGGGCATGTGGTCATAAGCAATACATCTTGTACAAGCATGATCGGGACATCCAACATGTGGCTACAGGTAACACGTCTTAGACATGCATAACCATAACACTCGACTCAATTTGCTAATTTTGTGTTGTCGTGCAAACAACCATAACCAAAGATATTTCTTGAACGTCATATATTGTAAGCAAGATTATTTAAGAAACAAATTTGAAACCCTAATCAAATCGACCACGTCTACGTGTCAATTACCATCATTTGAATTTTTCGTGGTCCACATTAGTTTTCATTAAATGTGCTAGTGTAGTAGTTTTAAACCATTGTATTGTTGAAACATTTCAAATTTAAAACATAGTTTTAATACAAGATCCAAATTTTAATTATGTATATCAAATTGAATACCTTCATTATAAATTGTATACTTTTTTTGTATTAAATATTAGTTAGGAAGAAAACTAATTTGCATTCATAGAACACAAATATTAATTTTTAGATCTATGATTTTGTCTGGGTGATGTAGTTGGTTATCAGGTTAGTCTCACACACTAGAGATCCCGTTCAAACTGAGGCTCAGACATTTTTAAAATTAAATATTTACTTTTTTCTTAGATTTAAACTCTCGATATATGAGTGTTGGTTCGACTTCAAAGCGTTAATTGTTCAAACCCAGACTCAGACATCTCTCGATATATTATGAGTGTTGGTTCGACTTCAAAGCGTTAATTGTTCAAACCCAGGCTCAAACATTTTTAAAATTAAATATTTACTTTTTTCTTAGAACATTCGTAGTTTAAGAAATCTCTCGATATATGAGTGTTGATTCGACTTCAAAGTGTTAATTTGGAGTTTTTGCTTGTCTGGGTGGTGTAGTTGGTTATCACGCTAGTCTCACACACTAGGGGCCCCCGGTTCAAACCCGGACTCAGACATTTTTAAAATTAAATATTTACTTTTTTCTTAGAACATTCGTAGTTTAAGAAATCTCTCGATATATGAGTGTTGATTCGACTTCAAAGTGTTAATTTGGAGTTTTTGCTTGTCTGGGTGGTGTAGTTGGTTATCACGCTAGTCTCACACACTAGAGGCCCCCGGTTCAAACCCGGGCTCAGACATTTTTAAAATTAAATATTTACTTTTTTCTTAGAACATTCGTAGTTTAAGAAATCTCTCGATATATGAGTGTTGATTCGACTTCAAAGTGTTAATTTGGAGTTTTTGCTTGTCTGGGTGGTGTAGTTGGTTATCACGCTAGTCTCACACACTAGAGGCCCCCGGTTCAAACCCGGGCTCAGACATTTTTAAAATTAAATATTTACTTTTTTCTTAGAACATTCGTAGTTTAAGAAATCTCTCGATATATGAGTGTTGATTCGACTTCAAAGTGTTAATTTGGAGTTTTTGCTTGTCTGGGTGGTGTAGTTGGTTATCACGCTAGTCTCACACACTAGAGGCCCCCGGTTCAAACCCGGGCTCAGACATTTTTAAAATTAAATATTTACTTTTTTCTTAGAACATTCGTAGTTTAAGAAATCTCTCGATATATGAGTGTTGATTCGACTTCAAAGTGTTAATTTGGAGTTTTTGCTTGTCTGGGTGGTGTAGTTGGTTATCACGCTAGTCTCACACACTAGAGGCCCCCGGTTCAAACCCGGGCTCAGACATTTTTAAAATTAAATATTTACTTTTTTCTTAGAACATTCGTAGTTTAAGAAATCTCTCGATATATGAGTGTTATTCGACTTCAAAGTGTTAAGGTGTAGTTGGTTATCACGCTAGTCTCACACACTAGAGGCCCCCGGTTCAAACCCGGGCTCAGACATTTTTAAAATTAAATATTTACTTTTTTCTTAGAACATTCGTAGTTTAAGAAATCTCTCGATATATGAGTGTTGATTCGACTTCAAAGTGTTAATTTGGAGTTTTTGCTTGTCTGGGTGGTGTAGTTGGTTATCACGCTAGTCTCACACACTAGAGGCCCCCGGTTCAAACCCGGGCTCAGACATTTTTAAAATTAAATATTTACTTTTTTCTTAGAACATTCGTAGTTTAAGAAATCTCTCGATATATGAGTGTTGATTCGACTTCAAAGTGTTAATTTGGAGTTTTTGCTTGTCTGGGTGGTGTAGTTGGTTATCACGCTAGTCTCACACACTAGAGGCCCCCGGTTCAAACCCGGGCTCAGACATTTTTAAAATTAAATATTTACTTTTTTCTTAGAACATTCGTAGTTTAAGAAATCTCTCGATATATGAGTGTTGATTCGACTTCAAAGTGTTAATTTGGAGTTTTTGCTTGTCTGGGTGGTGTAGTTGGTTATCACGCTAGTCTCACACACTAGAGGCCCCCGGTTCAAACCCGGGCTCAGACATTTTTAAAATTAAATATTTACTTTTTTCTTAGAACATTCGTAGTTTAAGAAATCTCTCGATATATGAGTGTTGATTCGACTTCAAAGTGTTAATTTGGAGTTTTTGCTTGTCTGGGTGGTGTAGTTGGTTATCACGCTAGTCTCACACACTAGAGGCCCCCGGTTCAAACCCGGGCTCAGACATTTTTAAAATTAAATATTTACTTTTTTCTTAGAACATTCGTAGTTTAAGAAATCTCTCGATATATGAGTGTTGATTCGACTTCAAAGTGTTAATTTGGAGTTTTTGCTTGTCTGGGTGGTGTAGTTGGTTATCACGCTAGTCTCACACACTAGAGGCCCCCGGTTCAAACCCGGGCTCAGACATTTTTAAAATTAAATATTTACTTTTTTCTTAGAACATTCGTAGTTTAAGAAATCTCTCGATATATGAGTGTTGATTCGACTTCAAAGTGTTAATTTGGAGTTTTTGCTTGTCTGGGTGGTGTAGTTGGTTATCACGCTAGTCTCACACACTAGAGGCCCCCGGTTCAAACCCGGGCTCAGACATTTTTAAAATTAAATATTTACTTTTTTCTTAGAACATTCGTAGTTTAAGAAATCTCTCGATATATGAGTGTTGATTCGACTTCAAAGTGTTAATTTGGAGTTTTTGCTTGTCTGGGTGGTGTAGTTGGTTATCACGTTAGTCTCACACACTAGAGGCCCCCGGTTCAAACCCGGGCTCAGACATTTTTAAAAGAGGCCCCCGGTTCAAACCCGGGCTCAGACATTTTTAAAATTAAATATTTATCTTTCTTAGAACATTCGTTGTTTATTTGTTTGGGTGGTGTAGTTGGTTATCACGAATGTTTAAGAAATCTCTATATATGAGTGTTTGTTTGTTTGGGTGGTGTAATATTTACTTCTTTCGTTGGTTTGTTTGGGTGGTGTAATATTTACTTCTTTCTTAGGTTTGTTTGGGTGGTGTAATATTTACTTCTTTCTTAGGTTTGTTTGGGTGGTGTAATATTTACTTCTTTCTTAGGTTTGTTTGGGTGGTGTAATATTTACTTCTTTCTTAGGTTTGTTTGGGTGGTGTAATATTTACTTCTTTCTTAGGTTTGTTTGGGTGGTGTAATATTTACTTCTTTCTTAGGTTTGTTTGGGTGGTGTAATATTTACTTCTTTCTTAGGTTTGTTTGGGTGGTGTAATATTTACTTCTTTCTTAGGTTTGTTTGGGTGGTGTAATATTTACTTCTTTCTTAGGTTTGTTTGGGTGGTGTAATATTTACTTCTTTCTTAGGTTTGTTTGGGTGGTGTAATATTTACTTCTTTCTTAGGTTTGTTTGGGTGGTGTAATATTTACTTCTTTCTTAGGTTTGTTTGGGTGGTGTAATATTTACTTCTTTCTTAGAACATTCGGTGTTTATTTGTTTGGGTGGTGTAGTTGGTTATCACGAATGTTTAAGAAATCGGTGTAGTTGGTTATCACGAATGTTTAAGAAATCTCTCGATATATGAGTGTTTGTTTGTTTGGGTGGTGTAGTTGGTTATCACGCTAGTCTCACATTCTATAGGTCTTCGATTTAGACCTGGGCTCAAATATTTTTCTAGTCTCACATTCTATAGGTCTTCGATTTAGACCTCGGCTCAAATATTTTTAAAAGTACATATTTACTTAAGAAATCTCCCTGACATATGAGTGTTTATTAACTTCAAAACATTAATTTGGAGACTTTGGTTGTGGGTGGTGTAGTTAGTTATCACCTTAGTCTTTGGTTCCGACCTTTTAAAAATTAAAATTTACATTTTTTTCTTAGGACATTTGTAGTTTAAGAAATCTCCCAACAATAAAGTGTTGGGTGAAGTTTGTGAAGAGGGAATGGGCTAGGTGGTATCTTAAAATATGGGAATGGGCTCCGTGGTCTCTTAAAATATGAGTATTGATTCGACTTCAAGCGTCTTTGTGACGGGTGAAGTTGGTGAAGAGGGCAATGAGCAATGTAATGAAGAGGGCTCTCGGTGGTGAAGTTGGTGAAGAGGGTAATGGGCTAGTTGTTGAATGGAAGCACGTTTTTAAGAAAGTGAGAAAGTTGAAATTAAGATTGAGTTACTTAAGTATTTAAAGTTTTCCAACCTTATTATCTACCTGAATATTAATTTCAATGAAGCGCCTGAGCCACAAACCTACTAAATGATTTATGTTGCTAATGAAATTTTAGGAGAAGATTCAATAAGACATGATTATGTTATGCATGAAATTTGGTGATTATTAGGTTATAATAACGGGCTAAACCAAGTGTAAATGTAAAAGGACTAAAATGCCCCTGTAATTATGTAACACTAACTTATGACTAAAGTGATTTCTAAATGATATGAAATTTGATGAGGAGCCTCATGTCAGGGTGTAAAGGGATTACACAAAATTACTAGGCCATTGGAATATGTTGAAGAATTAAACCAAGATTTGAGGTGTTAAATGACCACAAGACTCTTATGAATATTCTAAGATGTTTTCAAGATCGTAAAAGACAGACTCATTTATGATATTAAGGGTAAGTATGCAAGATTTTAAGGGGAGTATGACAATTTTGAAATGTGAACTAAAAGGAAAAGTACGAAACTACCCCTCAAGTCACTTTATAAGAAATCAAGATTTTTATGAATACTCAGTGACCAGTTGTTTAAGATAGAATTATGCATACAAAGAAATGTCTGACATACTTGTTAAGAATTTTTCTTAGTTGTGCTTCAAGACTTAATAAAGAATTCTTAGAATGAGAACCCGAGTTATTCCAAGATTAGAGCACTTTATAAGGGTGTGCAAACCTTAACGTGGCAGACGCGTTTTAAAGTCTTGAGGAGAAGCCCGAAAGAGAAAGTCTAAAGAGGACAATATCTGCTAGCGGTAGACTTAGGCCGTTCCAAATGGTATCAGAGCCAGACACTGGACGATGTGCCAACGAGGAGGCTGTACCCGGAAGAGGGTAGACATGAGGTGGTGTGTCAATAAGGACGCGGAGCCTCGAACGGGGTGGATTTTATGGGGTCCCACTTCGATTGGAGAAAAGAACGAGTGCCAGCGAGGACGCTGGGCCCCAAAGAGAGGTGGATTGTGAGATGGTATCAGAGCCCAACATTGGACGATGACGATGTGCCAACACAAGTAAATATTGGTTTCCATAGAATGGAACGTAGGAGAGAGAATTTACCCATAGAGTTCTTGGACTGTACTCTCAAAAAATATGCACGAATGGAGACAAAGATAGTAGAAATGCATATTGAACATGAGAAACAGATGATGCAAATGCAAGCGGATGCATTTCAGAATCAAATACAGATTTTGGTGAATTGGATAATGGGAAGCCATTTTTGTGGAGGTTGACTTGATTTCAAAGTTCAAAAATCGAAATTTCGCTAAGGATAAATTGGTGACACCATCTTAAGCTAATTAATTAAGTGACCCTTCCGTCGTAGGTTATGAGTGTATGTTACATGTTGGCACGTGTCCGTAGCTTCACTCGTGTAATAAGTTGTATGTTTAGATCGTTATGATTTAATACGTAAATGTTATGCAATGTGATATCATGCTCTCTTTGAATGAATTGATATGTGTTATGATGTTATGTCTTATGTTATGTTCAGATTGCATTAAGTGATTGTTATGAATACCTGCGGTATGATTTGCACGTTATGAACCGTTATGTTGGAAACATGAAAATATTAAGTTATGCCTTGTGAATTGCATGTATAGCATGATATGAATGACATGAAATATAACTTCGGTATAAATATTTCCATTGTTGATTCAAGTTTAAATCGTTATTTTTGAATTTCATACCCTAGTCTCACACATTAGAGGTCCCTCAGTTCAAACCTAAACTCAGACATTTTTAAAATTATGTTTTTACTTTTATCTTAACAACATTTTCACTGCACTCTGGGTGGTGTAATTGGTTATCACGTTAGTCTCACACACGAGTGGTCTCCAACATTTTTAAAATTATGTACATTTTCACTTCAATCTGCCTGGGTGGTGTAGTTGGTTATCACGTTAGTCTAACACACTAGTGGTCTCCAATTCGTACTTGGGTTCAGACAGGGTTCAGACATTTTTAAAATTATGTTTTTTACTTTTTCCTTAACCACATTTTCAATGTTGATTCAAGTTCAAATCATTATTTTGGAATTTCACCTTGTCTAGGTGGTGTAGTTGGTTATCACGCTAGTTTCACACACTAAAGATTATTTTAGAATTTCACCTTGTCTTGGTGGAATTTCACCTTGTCTAGTGGATTTTCACATTGTCTAGGTAGTAAAGTTGGTTATCACACTAGTCTCACACACTAGAGTTCCTCAGTTTTAACCTAGGCTCAGACATTTTGAAAATTATGCTTTCACTTTTAACTTAACAACATTTTCACTCTTGATTCGAGTTCAAATCATTATTTGGAATCTATCACGCTAGTCTCACACACAAAGGTTATTTTGGAATCTTAGCTTGTCTGGGTGGTGTAGTTGGTTATCACGCTAGTCTCACACATTAGAGATCCCCAGTTCGAACCTGCGCTTCGACATTTTGAAAATTATGTTTTTACTTTTTACCACACATTAGAGATCCCCAGTTCGAACCTGCGCTTCGACATTTTGAAAATTATGTTTTTACTTTTTACTTAACAACATTTTCACTGTTGATTTGAGTTCAAATCGTTATCATTATTTTGGAATTTTTTACTTTTCACTTAACAACATTTTCACTGTTGATTTGAGTTCAAATCGTTATCATTATTTTGGAATTTTAGCTTGTCTGGGTGGTGTAGTTGGTTATTATGCTAGTCTCACTAGAGGTCCCCAATTTGAACCTGGGCTCAGACATTTTGAAAATTATGTTTTTACTTTTTAATTTAACAACATTTTCACTGTTGATTCTAGTTCAAATCGCAATCATTATTTTAAAATCTCAGCTTGTCTGGGTGGTGTAGTTGGTTATCACGCTAGTCTCACACACTAGAGGTCTCCAGTTTGAACCTAGGCTTAGACATTTTTAAAATTATGTTTTTACTTTTAACTTAACAACATTTTCACGTTTGATTCGAGTTCAAATCATTATTTTGGTTTCTGAGCTTGTCTGGGAGGTGTAGTTGGTTATCACGCTAGTCTCACACACTAGAGGTCCTCAGTTCGAACCTAGGCTCAGACATTTTTTTTTAAAATTATGTTTTTTACTTTTAACTTAACAACATTTTCACTGTTGATTCGAGTTCAAATCGTTATCGTTATTTTGGAATCTTAGCTTGTCTGTGTGGAGTAGTTGGTTAGCACGCTAGTTTCACACACTAGAGGTCCTCAGTTCGAACTTGGTCTCAGACATTTTGATTCTAGTTCAATCGCTATCATTATTTTGGAATCTCAGCTTGTCTGGGTGGTGTAGTTGGTTATCGCTAGTCTCACACACTAGAGGTCCTCAGATCTTAACTTAACAACATTTTCACTGTTGATTCGAGTTCAAATCATTATTTTGGAATCTCAGCTTCTCTGAGTGGTGTACATTTTCACTGTTGATTCGAGTTCAAATCATTATTTTGGAATCTCAGCTTCTCTGAGTGGTGTAGTCGGTTATCACGCTAGTCTCACACACTAGAGGTCCCTAGTATTTTCACTATTGATTCGAGTTCAAATTGTTATCGTTATTTTGGAATCTTAGCTTGTCTGGGTGGTGTAGTTGGTTATCACGCTAGTCTTACACACTAAAGGTCCTTAGTTCAAACTTGGGCTCAGACATTTTGAAAATTATGTTTTTACTTTTAACTTAACAACATTTTCACTGTTGATTTGTGTTCAAATTGTTATCGTTATTTTGTAATGCTAGCTTGTCTTGGTGGTGTAGTTGGTTATCATGCTAGTCTCACACACTAGAGGTCCCTAATTCAAACCTAGGCTCAGACATTAAGAAAATTATGTTTTTACTTTTAACTTAACAACATTTTCACGGTTGATTCTAGTTCAAATCGCTATCATTATTTTGGAATCTTGTAGTTGGTTATCACGCTAGTCTCACACACTAGAGGTCCCCAGTTTGAACCTGGGCTCAGACATCTTTAAAATTATGTTTTTACTTTTAACTTAACAACATTTTCACGTTTGATTCGAGTTCAAATCATTATTTTGGAATCTTAGCTTGTTTGGGTGGTGTAGTTGGTTATCACGCTAGTCTCACACACTAGAGGTCCTCAGTTCGAACCTGGGCGTAGACATTTTGAAAATTATGCTTTTACTTTTAACTTAACAACATTTTCACTGTTGATTCGAGTTCAAATCGTTATTTTGGAATCTCAGCTTGTCTGGTTGGTGTAGTCGGTTATCGCGCTACACTAGAGGTCCCCAGTTCGAACCATAATTTTGAAAATTATGTTTTTACTTTTAACTTAACCACATTTTCACTGTTGATTCGAGTTCAAATTGTTATTTTGGAATATCAGCTTGTCTCACACACTAGGTCCCCTATTTGAACTTGGGCTCAGACATTTTTTAAATTATGTTTTTACCATTAACTTAACAACATTTTCACTGTTGATTCGAGTTCAAATCATTATTTTGGAATCTCATCTTGTCTGGGTGGTGTAGTTGGTTATCACGCTAGTCTCACACACTAGAGGTCCTCAGTTCGAACCTGGGCTCAGATATTTTGAAAATTATGTTTTTACTTTTTAACTTAACAACATTTTCACTGTTGATTCTAGTTCAAATCGCAATCATTATTTTAGAATCTCAGTTTGTCTGGGTGGTGTAGTTGGTTATCACGCTAATCTCACTCACTAGAGGTCTCGAGTTCAAACCTGGGCTCAGACATTTTAAAAATTATGTTTTTACTTTTAACTTAACAACATTTTCACTTTTGATTCGAGTTCAAATCGTTATTTTGGAATCTTAGCTTGTCTGGGTGGTGTAGTTGGTTATCACGCTAGTCTTATACACTAAAGGTGTCCGATTCAAACCTCAGCTTAGATATTTTTTAAATATATGCTTTTTTTCTTAGAACATTCGTACTTTAGGAAATCTCCCGACATATGAGTGTTGATTCGAGTTCAAAGCGTTAATTTGAAGTTGTTGCTTGTCTGGGTGGTGTAGTTGGTTATCATGTTAGTTTTACACACTAGAGGTACCTAGTTCAAACTCAAGCTTAGACATTTTGAAAATTAAATATTTACTTCTGTCTTAGAATATTCGTACTTTAAGAAATCTCCCGACATATAAATGTCGATTCGAATTCAAAGTGTTAATTTGGAGTTTTCGGAAGGTGTAGTTGGTTATCAAGTCAGTCTCACACGCTAGGGGTCCTTAGTTCAAACTTGAGCTCATACATTTTTAAAAAACTTAAATATGAGTATCAATCAAACTTAATTTGGATTCTTGCTTGTCTCGGTGGCAATGGGCAAGTTGGTCTCTCAAAATATGAGTTTTGATTCGACTTTAGGGCAACGGGCTAGTTGTTTGAGGGAAGCAAGTTTTTAAGAAAGTGAGGATGAAATTTTAGGAGGAGAAGACTCAATATGACATGATTATGTTATGTATGAAATTTGGTGATCGTTAGATTATGATAACGGGTTAAACCAAGTGTAAGTGTAAAATGACTAAAATGCCCCTATAATTATGTACCACTAGCTTATGACCATTGGAATACGTTGAAGAATTAAACCAAGATTTGAGGTGTTAAATGACCAAAAGACTCTCATGAAGATTCTAAGATGTTTTCAAGATCGCAGAGGACANCATTATTTTGGAATCTTGTAGTTGGTTATCACGCTAGTCTCACACACTAGAGGTCCCCAGTTTGAACCTGGGCTCAGACATCTTTAAAATTATGTTTTTACTTTTAACTTAACAACATTTTCACGTTTGATTCGAGTTCAAATCATTATTTTGGAATCTTAGCTTGTTTGGGTGGTGTAGTTGGTTATCACGCTAGTCTCACACACTAGAGGTCCTCAGTTCGAACCTGGGCGTAGACATTTTGAAAATTATGCTNGTGTTAAATGACCAAAAGACTCTCATGAAGATTCTAAGATGTTTTCAAGATCGCAGAGGACACTCATTTATGATATTAAGGGTAAGTATGCAAGATTTTAAGGGGACTATGACAACTTTAAAATGGGAACCAAAAGGAAAGGTACGAAACTACTCCTCAAGATACTTTATAAGAAATCAAGGTTTTTATGAATACTAAGTGACAAGTTGCTTAGGAAATGTCGNTTTCACTGTTGATTCGAGTTCAAATCGTTATTTTGGAATCTCAGCTTGTCTGGTTGGTGTAGTCGGTTATCGCGCTACACTAGAGGTCCCCAGTTCGAACCATAATTTTGAAAATTATGTTTTTACTTTTAACTTAACCACATTTTCACTGTTGATTCGAGTTCAAATTGTTATTTTGGAATATCAGCTTGTCTCACACACTAGGTCCCCTATTTGAACTTGGGCTCAGACATTTTTTAAATTATGTTTTTACCATNTAAGAATTTTTCTTAGTTGTGCTTCAAGACTTAACAAAGAACTCTTAGAATGAGAACCCGAGTTATTCCAAGATTAGACCACTTTGAAGAACGAAAGTTTCTTTTAGAGACGTGATGTAACCACCATAATAATAANGTCTCACACACTAGAGGTCCTCAGTTCGAACCTGGGCTCAGATATTTTGAAAATTATGTTTTTACTTTTTAACTTAACAACATTTTCACTGTTGATTCTAGTTCAAATCGCAATCATTATTTTAGAATCTCAGTTTGTCTGGGTGGTGTAGTTGGTTATCACGCTAATCTCACTCACTAGAGGTCTCGAGTTCAAACCTGGGCTCAGACATTTTAAAAATTATGTTTTTACTTTTAACTTAACAACATTTTCACTTTTGATTCGAGTTCAAATCGTTATTTTGGAATCTTAGCTTGTCTGGGTGGTGTAGTTGGTTATCACGCTAGTCTTATACACTAAAGGTGTCCGATTCAAACCTCAGCTTAGATATTTTTTAAATATATGCTTTTTTTCTTAGAACATTCGTACTTTAGGAAATCTCCCGACATATGAGTGTTGATTCGAGTTCAAAGCGTTAATTTGAAGTTGTTGCTTGTCTGGGTGGTGTAGTTGGTTATCATGTTAGTTTTACACACTAGAGGTACCTAGTTCAAACTCAAGCTTAGACATTTTGAAAATTAAATATTTACTTCTGTCTTAGAATATTCGTACTTTAAGAAATCTCCCGACATATAAATGTCGATTCGAATTCAAAGTGTTAATTTGGAGTTTTCGGAAGGTGTAGTTGGTTATCAAGTCAGTCTCACACGCTAGGGGTCCTTAGTTCAAACTTGAGCTCATACATTTTTAAAAAACTTAAATATGAGTATCAATCAAACTTAATTTGGATTCTTGCTTGTCTCGGTGGCAATGGGCAAGTTGGTCTCTCAAAATATGAGTTTTGATTCGACTTTAGGGCAACGGGCTAGTTGTTTGAGGGAAGCAAGTTTTTAAGAAAGTGAGGATGAAATTTTAGGAGGAGAAGACTCAATATGACATGATTATGTTATGTATGAAATTTGGTGATCGTTAGATTATGATAACGGGTTAAACCAAGTGTAAGTGTAAAATGACTAAAATGCCCCTATAATTATGTACCACTAGCTTATGACCATTGGAATACGTTGAAGAATTAAACCAAGATTTGAGGTGTTAAATGACCAAAAGACTCTCATGAAGATTCTAAGATGTTTTCAAGATCGCAGAGGACACTCATTTATGATATTAAGGGTAAGTATGCAAGATTTTAAGGGGACTATGACAACTTTAAAATGGGAACCAAAAGGAAAGGTACGAAACTACTCCTCAAGATACTTTATAAGAAATCAAGGTTTTTATGAATACTAAGTGACAAGTTGCTTAGGAAATGTCGACATACTTGTTAAGAATTTTTCTTAGTTGTGCTTCAAGACTTAACAAAGAACTCTTAGAATGAGAACCCGAGTTATTCCAAGATTAGACCACTTTGAAGAACGAAAGTTTCTTTTAGAGACGTGATGTAACCACCATAATAATAAATAATAAATAAATAAATAAATAAATAAATGATAATGATAATAATAATGGTAAAAAAAACAAATAAATAAATAATAATAATTAAAAAAAATGGTGACCCATCACTCTTGCTCTTTACCATAACAATTCTTTCCCATTATCCCTCTTCAACCAACTCCCCTATGGAAACTTTGAGACCTCTCCCTCTCATTCTTCGGCGTATCCCAATTCGACTGACGAAGTTGTTGCTCCTCCCTGCCCGATAGTTTTGCTACGCCCACACTCCTCCATAACAACTACAACACCTCCTCCAACGGCTCGACTGCTCTAGCAGAGTCGTATTCAGCTTCCGGTGGTTTTGATCTACAAGCCAGCCGACGACGAGATTTCCTGGCGGCATGTTCATCTACACAACAATACAGTGCTTTTTGGGAGGTCGACAATGTGAGAATCCCACATTGATTGGGGAGGAGAACGAAACACCCTTTATAAGGGTGTACAAACCTTTCCATGGTAGACTCGTGTTAAAGTCTTGAGGGGAAGCCTGAAAGAGAGCCCAAAAAGGACAATATCTGCTAGCGGTAGACTTGGGCCATTACAAATGGTATCAGAGCCAAACATTAGATGATGTGCCAGCGAGGAGGCTGTACCCCGAAGGGGTAGACATGAGGCAGTGTGCCAATAAGGACGCTGGGGGCCTCGAACGGGGTGGATTTGATGGGGGTCCCACATCGATTGAAGAAAGGAACGATTGCCAGCTAGGACGCTGGGCATCGAAGGGGGTGGATTATGAGATGGTATCAGAGCCAGACACTAGATGATGTGCCAGCGAGGAGGCTCTTCCCCGAAGGGGGTAGATATGAGGCGGTGTGCCAGTAACGACGTTGGACCCCTAAAGGGGTGGATTTGGTGGGGGTCTCACATCGGTTGGAGAAAAGAATGAGTGCCAGCGAGGACGCTGGCCTTGAAGAGAGATGGATTGTGAGATGGTATCAGAGCCCGACACCAGACGATGACGATGTACCAACCCAAGTAAATATTGTTTTCTATAAAATGGAATGTAGGAGAGAGAATTTACCCATAGAGGGACTCTACTCTCACGAAACATACAGGAACGGAGACAAAGATAGTAGAAATGCAGATTGAACATGAGAAACATATGATGCAAGCGGATGCATTTCAGAATCAAATGCAGATTTTGTTGATGTTTGGGGCTTTTGCAACATACTAGTGAATTGGATAATGGGAAGCCATTTTTGTGAAGGTTGACTTGATTTCAAAGTTAAAAAATCGAACTTTTGTTCAAGGATAAATTGGTGACACCAGCTTAAGCTAATCAAGTAAGTGACCCTTCTATCGTAGGTTATGAGTGTATGTTACATGTTGGCACGTACCCGTGCACGTGTAATAAATTGTATGTTTAGACCATTATGATTTAATACATAAATGTTATGCAATGCGATACTATACTATCTTTGGATGAATTGATATGCATTATGATGTTATGTGTTATGTTATGCTCGGATTGCATTAAGTGACTGTTATGAATACCTATTGTATGATTTGCACATTATGAACTGTTATGTTGGAAGCATGAAAACATTACGTTATGCCTTGTGAATTGCATGTATAGCATGATATAAATAACATGAAAGACGATAAATAACATGAAATATGATAACGGAATTATATTTAGTAAATGGGCTAGTGATGGATATGTTGGCCCATTTACTAAAGAGATCCGGCCCATTTAAGGCCCACCGACCAATCTTTTAAATATGGCTAACAAAGCCCAATTAATAGCAAATCTAGCAAAAATATTAATAATTTGTACATATGGTAAAAATTGTAAAAAAAAAAAATTTTATCGATCTTGGTCATCATTTACTAGGGTAGTAAATAAAATTAATTACCCACTTGTCATCATTTAATAAAAATATAATTTCATGTGACACTCTCGTAAAGTATAGGTTTCTATCAAATATGTCGATAATCTATGGATGTACATGAGCTTCCCTTACGGGTTGTAATAGTAGGGATGAGCGGATATGACTATTCAACCAAACCTCTAATTAAGTTTAGGGTTTTCTCCATTCCTCTTAGTCCTTATCCTCAGGATCGCTCTCTTTAGATGTAGTCTCGGTTTATTCATGTACCTCTCCTTTATTCGGGTGTCACATGCTCACCAACTTCTGCTTTGGTTCGTCCTCGAACCACATCTTACTTGGAGAGGTACCGCTTTGATACCATTTGTAACGACCCATGTCCATGGAATCCAGATTCGACATTTGATGTCCCCGACATTCTCCTTCATCCTCTTCAACATAGTCACGTTACTCATTCATTAGTTCTAAGAATGAAGACTATTCTCATAGGGCAACACAAGTGTTGTAATGGCCTAAATCCATCGGTAGTAGATATTGTCCTGTTTAGGCTTTCCCTTTCGAGAAGGTTTCCACACCCTTATAAATGGTGTTTTGTTCTCCTCCCCAACCAAGGTGGGACATCACAATCTACTCCCTTCGGGGCCCAGCGTCCTCGCTGGCACTCTTTCCTTCCTTCACTCGATGTGGGACCGCCACCAAATCCACCCCCCTTCGGGGCCCGGCGTCCTTATTGGCATACCGCCTTGTGTCTACCCCCCTTCGAGGAACAGCGAGAAAGCTGGTACATTGTCTAGTGTCTGACTCTAATACCATTTGTAACGGCTCTGATTCACCGCTAGCAAATATTATCCTCTTTGGGCTTTCCCTTTCGAGCTTCCCCTCAAGGCTTTAAAACGTGTCTGTTAGGGGAAGGTTTCCACACTCTGATAAAGTGATATGAACCAAGAGATATCAATCATACAATATACTTCAATGAAGATGTGAAGAAAAAGTTGTCAAAATTATCAAAAGATGTTTCAACTCATGCTACATTGAAGAAGAATGAAGTTTGATTGTTGTAAATTTTGGGTGGGTTACAATTTAGAGTAATTTAGAGTTATTGTATTTTTAGGTTACATTTACATAATGGCTCATTATGGCCATTAAGTATAAATGTTACAACTCTTGGAATGCCTTTAGTAGTTTCATTTTGAGGCTATATAAAGCCATGTATGTTGTATTTGTAAGAAGACTTAGAAAATATATTAAAAGAAGCATTTGTGCTTTTCTTTAGCCAATGGCTAAGTTTCTTTGCAATTCTATGTAGTTTAGATTGCATGTAGAATCATTCAAGCTCGACATGATCAATCTTGCTTGTGGAGTGATTCGAATCTCAAACAAGTGTTTGAGATATTTGATCAACAAGAGTCATTCAAGCTAGACATGATCGATCTTGCTTGTGGAGTGATTCGAATCTCAATCAAGTGTTCTTGCCTTGAGATATTCGATCAACAAGGTAATTCGAATCTTATTCCCCTTGTAGTTGATTCCTTATCTTATCATAAAGTGTGTTTTGTTCTCCTCCCCAACCAATGTGGGACATCACAGGTCTTTCCAGCATGCTTTATCCTCACTCACATGCATCCTAAGAAAATCCCAAGAGATCACCTAATATATAATTGCTCCATAACTAAAGCATACTTAACCATAGAGTTTCTATGATTGAGCCATAAAAAAAGAATGTGAACCTTGCTGGTGCACGTAGTATAGGTAGAACTTTCAATTCTTTTACGCATTCCTTAATCATCCTATACTCACGACTAGTCTCATTTAGACGTGGTCTCAGTCATTCATCTACCGTTCTTTTATTAACACAATTAAAAAAAATCTTAAAAATATAAAAAAAAAATCGAAAGAATTTAAAGTGAGTTTCTAATTTCACATGGTGTAATGATACTAATTCCAATTTGTTTTCTCCATTGAGAACATGTTGTTTGACTATAACTCTTCATGCTCGAGATTCAGATCAAGATTTAAAATTCGAATTCGATACCGACATTTTCTTACAACATGACTTGATTACTTTTAAGAGTGAAGAATATTCCCACAAACTAAGTTAGTTATTTTAGAATACTTTGTCTTCAGTCACATATTTTTTTTTAAGAGTGTTCAAAATATTCAATGTCCTGAAAAACTCGATCAACCCAACCCATACGGTTTGGGTTGAGTTATGAACTTATTTAGGTTCAATTGGGTTAGATTCAAATAAATGAAAAGTTTATAAATTGAGTTCGTTCATGGTTTCCCTCAAACTAGATTGGGTTTTATGGTTAATTTTAAAATATACATTTTTTTTTTGTCATCGATACTATATATACATTTTTTTTTATTTAATTTCAAATTTATTTTTTTTTATTATTTATTCTCCCACCACTCTTAAAAATAATTTTTAAGTATTTGGAAGGTAATTTTTCAACATATATTTTGAAGTTCTGCGTTCCAAAATTTAATTAAATGTTCAAAAATAAATAAATATTTTATGAACTAACCTTTTACTTCTACTAAAACAAAATTTTAAATAAATATAATTTTTAACTATTTGGAAGGTAATTTTTCAACATATATTTTGAAGCCCTCGCGTCCTTTCCGGTCCTCTCGTACTAGGGAAAGGTCCTCTCAATGTTCTAACGCCCACATCGGATATGGACTGGACTGTCTCACGACGTTTTAAACTCAGCTCACGTACCACTTTAATGGGCAAACAACCCAACCCTTGGAACATACTACAACCCTAGGTGGCGAAGAACTGACATCGAGGTGCCAAACCTTTCCGTCGATGTGAGCTCTTGGGGAAGATCAGCCTGTTATCCCTAGAATAACTTTTATCCGTTGAGCGACGACCCTTCAACTCGGCACTGTCGGATCACTAAAGCTGGCTTTCGTCCCTGCTCGACGGGTGGGCCTTGCAGTCAAGCTCCATTCTGTCTTTGCACTCGAGGATCAATCTTCGTCTGGCTCGAGGAAACCTTTGCACACCTCCGTTACCCACTGAACTATTTTACTTTTACTAAAAACAAAATTTTAAATAAATAATTCGAAGACCCAAACCAACCCAACTCAACTCAAAATATTTATTGTTAGGTTGAGTTGAATTTTATTATTTAATAAGGGTTGTGTGGGTTAAAAAAGTTTACAACCGGAACAATTGAATTGAGTCTAGAGAATCTCCCAACCTAACCCGACCCAACCCAACCTAACCCACCTAGCATAGGATTATTTTAAGTGTACTGTGTTTATATAGATACTACACTCAATTCTTGTATCAATTTTCTTAGCCATTATCTCATATCAGCAAGATCACTCTTATTCGAACGTAGTCATGATTCATCAATGTACCCCTCCTTTAGTCGATTCACGTGCTGATCGACCATCTAATTTCGTTCTTCCTAAATATCTTCATCTCCAATCAATCATAGAAGGGTGTGAATGAGAATTGCCAAAAGAATTAGGGAAACAAAATCAAACAAAAACGTGATTCATAAGATGGAGAGAAAGAGTAAAACCTTTGCATTCAAGAACTTGCATTGCATGACAAATGATTCCTTATGGACCCATAAGAGTGTGGAAAGCAAGAAAAGCAAAACCCTAAAGTTTGAAACTTTCAAACTTTCTAAACCACAAGAGACGTTCTTCGAGTGAGTACGATGATGGTTTCCAAAATGTCGGGTCAAAGACATTTGTCTTTGACACTCAACTATGTGTTGTTTTAATTGACTATCTTAATGAATAAAGGTCAATGGGTTTGAATTTGAATGTGAAAATCTTATTACGGTAATGAATGTAAAACGAGGAATCTAATTAATAAAACGTGTTCTTTGTGTCACATAAATGTTTTCTTTGAACGTGGTAGGGGATCGAGAAGTGACGAGAAATGGTTTCGTGTATAAATTTGACTATGGGTTTGTTTAGGTGTGAAAGGTGGAGGGACTCGTAAGAGGTTTAGACAAAAAACAAAAAAACAAAAAAAGACTATGTTAATTCTAAGTTCGATTAGGTGAAAGGTGGAGGGCCTCAAAGTTGACTAGGCTTTAGACCTATACCTTGAGCTAAAAGCTCGAGCATCGACTCAACCAACCTATGTTCCTCAACTCAGAGAGGAGGTGAAAGGTGGAGGGCCTCAAAGTCGACTAGGCTTTAGACCTATACCTTGAGCTAAAAGCTCGAGCATCGACTCAACCAACCTATGTTCCTCAACTCAGAGAGGAGGTGAAAGGTGGAGGGCCTCAAAGTCGACTAGGCTTTAGACCTATACCTTGAGCTAAAAGCTCGAGCATCGACTCTACCAACCTATGTTCCTCAACTCGGAGAGGAGGTGAAAGGTGGAGGGCCTCAAAGTCGACTAGGCTTTAGACCTATACCTTGAGCTAAAAGCTCGAGCATCGACTCAACCAACCCATGTTCCTCAACTCGGAGAGGATGTCTACATGTTTAGTTCAACTTCTTTCGGTTCAAATCAAGGGAGAAAGTTAGAAACAATAGGTCAGCATGATAGAGATGTATTCCTTACTAATACATCTTTGTTCGACACTTAAGTCACTTTTGACTACACCTTCGAGGCTCACAACTTCGTTGCTCGACATTTGAGGATTCTATTAATATGGCTAAGTTAAAGACATGACTTTGATACCATGTTAGGAATCATGACTCTCCACAATGATACGATACTGTCCACTTTGAGCATTGTCTCTCATGTCTTTGCTTTGGGCTTCTCTAAAGGGTCTCAGACCAATAGAGATGTATTCCTTCCCATGATCACTCCCTAAATTAGCCAATATGGGACTCCCTCATGCCCAGAAATCATCAATATAAACTTCTAGCGGATATTTCTCTTAACCTTTTCTCTCTCTTGTTCTTTGTGTTTTTTGTGTTCTTCATCTAGATCGAGTGTATGTGTTATGCAATCCTAACAATTACGATATCATTATAAAAAACCATAAAACCTATAAAGAATATGAATAAAAGAGTACCGATATCTTAATTCATCTGCTTAAACTTCTGAATCAAAGAGTAACGGAGTCTAATCTAACATAGCATCAAAACCGACCCACTTTGTAAGAAAAAAGAATTCGATAGGGAATCTAATGAATAAGAATGTGTGGTTTTTTGTGTGTTGTTTGTGTGTGTGTGTGTTAACAAAATGTGTCATATTTTTCAGCTTTTTGGGTGCCAATAGGAAAAAGGATGAATGTCTTTCAACTTTTAAAATAATCACAATATCTCTCTCTTTTCTTTCTCGTCGCATACCCAAAAGTAGATTCTTCTTCTTTAGGGTTGGTAAAATTGAGTGGAGTTGTTGCTACTTTTTACCTCCCATGCTCATAAAGAGAATTTAATATGTTCGAGCAGATTTAGGTTATACTTCCATCGAGCGGTTAGTGGCTAAAATCTCTTTGCTAGCATGCTGAGTACGTCAAAACGAAAAACCACCAAAAGTCACGACCACCTAAGTACACATACGCACGATATTTTGTGTAATAGCCCAAGCACACCACTGGCAGATTTTGTCTTCTTTGGGCCTTCTCTCAAAGCTTTAAAACACGCTACTAGGGAAAGGTTTCCACATACTCATAAAGGGTGTTTCGTTCTCCTCCCCAACCAATGTGAGATTGTGAGATCTCACATTTTGGCTCCCCCTTTCGTATGTCACAAGTTAGGTCAGACATAAACTAAAGATGCGTGAGTGGCGAGAGTCACGGTTGATATTTTTCAACATTGTTGTAGGGAATGTTCAAACTTGATAATTTTGACTCAAATTTCAAAGACAAAAAGCCTATAGCAGGCTTAAAATGGAAAGCCTAATTTGTAAACCCTAGTTGGGTCGTTTGAAGTACGCACGTGAAAAAAGTGAGTCACTGTTGATATTTTTCGACATTGTTGTGGGGAATGTTTAAATTCATAGATTTCGACTCGAGTTTTGAAGAAAAAGAGTGAATAAAACTATAAGTATGAGCTTAAAACCGAAACGAAACCCTAATTGGTACGCCACCACAAGTTAAGTAAGAAATAAACTAAAGATTTTACAAGAGTGGCATAATGGAGTAAGATATTTCTGGTAATGAATTTGCCCTACACTCGAGTCATGAGATTCTATTGCGTTTTCGAAAACCTAAAAGCTCGAAACATTCCAGTTATGGAGATGAAGAGACACTCCTAGTTACTGAGTATCCCGTGCTCAATATTGCTTAGAATCAAGCTAAATCTAAAGAGGTTTTTTCATTAGCTCGACGAAAAAAAATTGGAACTTGTTAATTAGTTAATTAAAATGAGTCATCTTTTTCTAATCTCATTAGACGCCCGGCTGAAAATACGTCAACGTGCTAATTTTCATGATTCTTTTCTTATCGGATCTTTTTATTATTTATTACTACGACTTATTTTCGTCTTCGACAAAAGGTTAATTTATATACATTAATTGCATTGTAGCGGATACCCATCACTTTATTGATCTCGTTTTTCGACAAAATATCAATCATCATCTAAACGATGAATTACTGAATGTCTGACTTCTAAATGTTTAAACTAAAAGAAAATCGTTAATATTTTATTTAAAAAAATACTCTTGAATTATCAAATTTTTTATTAATACCCTTCAAATTTTTAAAAATCTCAAAATTATCTCTAACATGTTTTTAAAAAATGAAAAAATATTTAATGACACGTTTAAAAAATATAACTTTTAAAAGTAATATTAATACTAAAATTAAAATAAAATTTAAGAGTACTTATTTATGTAATGAAAATCCTAAATTAATTATATAATTTTTTTATATTATTGAAGCTTTTAAAAATTTAAAAATATTTTTTAAATAGAATAAAAAAAATTAATTTTTTTTTATTAATTTAACCATATAAATATTAACCATCACTAAAAAAATTAGAAAAAAGAAATAATATTAAAAGAAATAATCTACTAGTTTTGTAAAAAACGAGAAAAAATGGGTAAAAATGACAGATCAGTTACTTTTCTCTACGCGAAAGCGTTGAGTAAATATGATAATAACTTTTACTGTATGGTAAAAAACAAAAACTTTTCTGCAGATTACACGTGGGCTTGGCAGAAAAGAGAAAAAGAATAATTGAAGNAAAAAAAAAAAAAAAAAAAAAAAAAAAAAAAAAAAAAAAAAAAACATGAAGATGAAGCAAAGGCTGTTGAAAAGTTTGTATTATTGCATGTACTTGTGACCATGAAACATCGATCCATGCCTCCCCATGTTAATCCTTGGTTCATAATGTCTTTTTGTTTCTTGTTCGATGCTACTTCGTTCTACCTTGGTTCTTAAACTTTTTAGGTTTGTTTTAGTCCGAGAAGTAGTCTGGTCTCGTTGTTATTATTTTTATTAATGGATTAAAGTGTAATGTGTGGACATTAAGCTATGTTGGAATTACGTAGATCAAGTGAATTTAGTGAGAGTCGAACTTAGATAATATGATTTGAGGAAATTGAACCTTTGACTGAACCCATCTTTCGTGCACGATATATAAGAATGTTTGACTAATCCACCACACTTAAATGGTGGAAAAGTTATCTTATTTATAATCAAATAAATTACAAGGATATGGAAATAGTAATAAATGGAAAGATACCTATGGTAACAAGGCAAATATGAGATATTTGCCTTATAATAAAATATCAAATATAATATATATTGTAAACTATAATTTATTACTAAATATCCTTAACACCCCACCGCAAGCTGAGCGTCAGATTTGAACGAACGTGAAGCTTGGATCTGAAAAATTCAAAGAGGTTGAGAAACACTTTTCGTGAAGATGTCAACAACCTGGTTCAGAGGAGACGTAGAGAAACACTTTCTTGGCCATCGAAAATTGCAGAGGGATCGCCGTTCAGCGGCGATGCTGCCTTAGCTTCGGCGAGAATATGTCTAACCCATGAAGAGGGATTGTCGCTTAGCGACGATGCTGCCTTGGCTTCGGCGAGAATATGTCTAACCCATGAAGAGGGATTGTCGTTTAGCGATGATGCTGCCTTGGCTCTGGTGAGAATATGTCTAACCCCAAGAAGTAGAAGGGGAAACCCTAGAGCAAGGGACAAAGACAATGTTGAAGCCAGAAGTCGCCACATTGGGCGAAGGAGCCAATTTTGGCGAGAAGGGCAGCCGGAAGAGTAGCCACATTGGGTGAAGGAGCCAATTTTGGCGAGAAGGGCGGTGGCAACTTGGTTGGCAAAGAGGCCGGTGCAGCGCCCAGATTCCAAAGGTAAATCTCTACATAAGGTCGATGAGCTTATCGAGATTCTGTATATTTCCGAAGAGAACGCTGATGAAGATCCTAAGATTAGGGTTTCTGTGAAGGATGAAGGATGAAGGGAAAATTGGAAAGAAAATGAAAGAGACTATGTTTGGAAAAGGTGAGGTTGTATGTACAGAATATGGCAAAGGATGATTTAGAGGTCAAAAGGGTGGAGCCGAAGAGTAATCAATCGGCTCCGCCTGCGGCAGCCATGAAGACTGCCCCTGCGGTGTCAAAGCCAGCAGGGGTGGTGGAGAAGAAGATGAGTAGGGAATTCATGAGCCATTGAAAATAAGGGATTAGGGTTGTTAAACCGAAAGGGCTCTGATACCATAAGAATGTTTGATTAATCCACCACACCTAAATGGTGGGAAAGTTATCTTATTTATAATCAAATAAATTATAAGAATATGGAAATAGTAATAAATAGAAATAAGAATAAATGGGAAGATACCTATGGTAACAAGGCAAATATTAGATATTTGCCTTATAATAAAATATCAAATATAATATATATTGTAAACTATAATTTATTACTAAATATCCTTAACAATATACACGTGTGAAATCCCTCCAACACGTGTGTGTTGTGGGAGCCACACCTGAGTCTCCTTTTCCGTGTCGTTTGAACTCCATTTGTCTGTTGTCCATGTCGATTTCGATGTTAATCCTATTTTTGTCTAAATTAGGATCTTCTAGAGAATTTCTAGAATTTTTTGTGATTATTCTCGCAAGCAATTGAACTCAGAAGGATACAATAATCATGTAGGTAACCACATAAATTTTAGGCAAATTTTTAGGCAAATAATAGTGGTATGAATCACTTGGATATTGCATGCTAGTATAACCAACCTTAGGTGGATAGTTTTAATATGTTTTGAGCTTTTATGATCGTTAAGCCTCTGTTTAGTCACACTTGATAAATGTATATTAGAACTGTACCTTAAATGATGTATGAATTGTTTACTACTACCTTTTACATAATCATGTTGGAAAGGAGGATGAAAATTTGTGATTTGTGTTCTCGGTGCTTGATGGATGTAATCACTCCATTGAACATGTGTGAATGTATGCATGATCTTCCTGTAGCGTGTAAGTAGTAGCAATGGGATAAGACTAGGATGTTAGAGTCTGTTTGGCTAGACTATGATCTAGGATGGAACACCTTCAGTTGTCCAAGCATGTTAGAAATGTGAGCGACAACCAGCGAATCCAATCACTAGTGTTCCATACCGAACTAGACACAAGGAGTCTAAATAGAGAAACCAAGAGATTTGAATCTAAGTCAGAGCCACCAAGCTAGCCTAGGGATCTAAAAACCCACAATGGCAACCCAGAAAGACAAAGGTAGCCTCCTAGGTTGATAGTAGTCGGTATGGTGTTTGTGGAGCATCTAGTTCCCTTTCCACTCAGGTATGAGTACTGTTGTAACAACCCTAAATTTCTACCTATCTAGAGTTGCTACCGTCATCATCATCTATACTCATACGCAGAATTAAACATTTAACAACTTCCTCGTAAACATAAACTTCATCTTAAAACATTGTCATGGATTTGCGTGTTCGAAAACATCTTTTAAATGATACAACGAAATACTAAATAAAATAAATAAATGTTAAAAATAAAACTACCATATTCTAACCTAAGTCTAAGAAAGTAAGTACAGCTACCTTGCATGTGTCATGGTCTCGAATTGCGATGTCATCATCAGTCATACAGGATGCCTTGCATTTACCTGAAATAGAAGTAGTGCACAACTTGAGTATTTTAAGAAATACTCAATAAGTGACCCCGTTATTGGAGTTAGGAAATGTAAACACATGCAACTCATGATATAGGAACCTATCATTTAAAAACTATCATAGGGCTGGTTTCCAGTCCGTACAAAATTGGATGTGCAGTACTTCCTTACTCACAACCCACATGTGCGAGTGTGGATCCCCAGACGATACGCACCCCCTGGATCCATCATAGTCGAGAGCTATCTGTAGCGATGTCCGGAGGTCAACAGACTCCAAGTGCCATGCGAAGCATGATCATCATCATCATAGTGTACTCGTCCGTACTCATCATCATAAATGAAGAAGTATCCCGATGTATATGAACACACAAAATGCATGAGGTCCCTATAGTTTTCATCTTTAAATCATTTTTATGATATAACCCTCTACCTCTGTCACACATTACTTTAAGTAATATGGACGCATTGGCATTCACACATTACTTTAGGTCCCTATAGTTTTCATCTTTAAATCATTATTATTATTATTTTATTTTATTTTTTATGGTTGTTACAACTGTCGAGTCAAACATGGGGTCGGTTAGGGTTGTGTGACTTGATAGTATTGTTTGATTGCCCTGCAAAACAGATATGTCCTACGAGAGGAGTGGATCACATGGGTAGTGATTAGAGCTAGCACGCACAGGGGGTCACACCCCAGCTTTGGGTAACTATATGGTCATGTAGGACGAGTTCGCTAGCTAACCTCCCACGGATGATGAGCAGACTAGTACCACTATGCTATCTCCATCAAAAAGTGAGTTCTATGAGGTAGTGCCTCAACCTAGGACATTGATAGACCGTTGCATAAACTAAGCTAGCTACCTAATTCTTTGAGTGTAAAAAGTTGTGTACCTGAAGTCAATAGTAAAGTTTCCCGATAAGTTGAGAATGCAAAGCCTAAAAGTAGGTTTCATACTGGGTATAATTTTATACTCACCCCTTCCTACATTTGTTTTCCAGGTATCTGATGCTATGGTCGAGGCGAAGGAGTGCTTGAGAGCTTTGCAGCCACATATGGGTGTCGACTTGGGGCGTCTATGGTGTCCACATTATTTGTAGATCCAACCTAAATGTATATTATTTAATTTCATAATTATTTTTTATTATTTATTCCAAAACGACTCTTTAAATTATTTTTTAGTTTTTTGGTAGGTGATTTCTCAATTACAAATTTTAAATAAATATTTGAGAATGAATAAATAAATGTTTTAGAAACTAAAATTTTATTTTTATCAAAAACAAAAATATAATAAATAAATGGAAAAACTCAACTAACCTAACCCAACCCAAAAAATTAGAAGGAGTCGAATTCATTGCTTAATAAAAGTGGTTCACGTTAAAAAAGAAAAATTATAACTCGAACAATTAGGTCGAGTCTAAATTTTTTGGATTGGGTAGAGTTCATTATTTAATCAGGGTTGTTCAGATTGAAAAAATTTATAACCCGAACAATTACGTCGAGTCTGAAAATGTCTCAACTCAACCCAATTATGTGATTATAATGATTTGAGATCGATCTATTCGAGTCTTTAATCACGTGGTTATTATCTAATTGATTTATTTCAAAACCAATCTTATGAGACCAATTACTCTTAAATAAGGTGACATTACAACTACCAATCATAATTAGCATGCTTATTTAACGTCAAATCAACTTTCTTAATGAAATCACATACCAGCTAAATAATCATAATATTATCGTTTTTTTTATTTTCAAAAAAGACATGTTCTATATCATGTCATGATTTCAATTATGTATTTGTTAAGATATTTAAGCTCGTGCAAGCGACAAGGCTACTTTATAAATTTTGATATTGTCTTCTTAGCTTGGAATATAGGACCAATGGACACATTTTATTCAATTACAAAACTTTATTAATAATAACATGTTGAGTTTGGAGTATAATCAAATAATTGTCTAAAAAAATCTTAAGACATAACGAGAATATGAAGAAGATAAAATGTAACAAGTCGAGCGTATTAGCCATGATCATGAGCTGACCTTCAGATCACGGCCTCTGCAAGCTCATGCCCTTCGATAAGATAGTAAGATATGCATACCGTACAAAAAAGTAGTTGTCACAAGTAAACCAATGTGGGATATCATAATCTACCCCCCTTCAAGGTCAAGAGTCTTCGCTGATACTTGTTCCTTTCTCCAATCGATGTGGGACCCCCACCAAATCCATCCCCCTTCGGGGCACAACGTTCTTACTGACACATCGCCCGGTGTCTGGCTCTCGTACCAACTGTAACGGCCCAAGCACATCACTAGCAGATATTGTTCTCTTTGGATTTTTCTTTTCAGGCTTCCCTTCAAACCAACATAAGAATGTTTTGTCTAGAATTTAAACTAAAACTAAGCTAAAATTGCTTAAATATTGCTGGGCATAGATGCTATCAGAATCTACGAGTAGGTTGTTTATGAATATATTTATATACCCACCATTTTTCCCTTTCTTTTGAAGGTGTTCGTAGGCTGCCAGTTGAAGTGGAGGAGAGTTTGAGAGCTGTGCGGTCATAGAGAGAGTCGTTCGAGAGCATCAGTTCATTTTTGTATTTGAGCGTTTTCTATTTTGTTTTTTAATTGTATCATGAACCTTTTTCCCCATTTGTAATTAATTGGAACAACTTGGTTTTATAACTAGATTTTATTTTGTATTTAATTTTGGTGTTGTTTTTATCTGTATTTTGAGTTTAATTTTATTTGATTTTATCATTATTTGATTTTACTTTTTTTTTTTTTTTTCGTCTTTTGTCTTTTTAGTCTCGATTCGGGTTTCAAACCTCGAATTCCGGGGCGTGACAATACTCAACAAAACTAGGAGCTTAGTCTCCCGGTCAGGTTTGTGTAGGATGTCACATTCACTCGTCCAAGGCGTGTTTCCTGTGGTTGTATGTCAAATATCTCGATCATGCTTGTCTATGACATGTTTCCATGGTCGCACGCCCATTCCAAACTTATTTTACTCGCTTTCACCTTAGATAGCCATTTACTATTATTGATGAGACAATACCGGGGTGTATGACCAGTCACCAAAATCAATGTCTAACTTGAAGGAACTTTTTGACGGCTGTGATCTCCTCCACCTTATCGCCTAATGATCGTCGTCAACTTCATGACAAAGTTGTCTATTGGCTCACCATCCTTCATACAAATAGCCTCAAAGTTTGCACCATTGCTTCCTTGACCCATTTCACGCTCACATGCATTGTTTGCAGCGTCTCTCACGCTACTTTGTCGAGTCCTTCTCTACCAACAAGAGAAGGATATCCTCGAGGACAGCTTGGTAGATGGCGGCATAAGTCATCATGTCCCTACGCTCCTCAACGTTGTCACCATGCTCAATGGCGTCCCACACATCTTGTGCCTGTAAGGTAACATGCATCATATCGACCATGTTGCGTAGTTATTCTTCATGAGTAACATGTACTGGAGTGTTACATTCTCCTTTTCTGCTATTTATCATCATCATATCTCCTTCGGCGACATTCTATGGTGAAGATATTTGTTTCTGCGTTCTAACTCTGATACCAACTCTGATACCAGATGTTAGATATTACCCTTGATCAAAGTACAATGGAACAAATAACTAAGGCAGAAACAAGGACTTAAGGGGAGAGTACCTTTGAACTAAAAATCCTTAAGCACGGCGCTTTTCAATTCTTTTTGTTTCTTAAGGGGAGAGTTCCTTTGAACTAAAAATCCTTAAGCACTATGCTTTTCAATTCTTTTTGTTGTTGTAGATAAGGTGCTCATCTAAAGACTATTTAAACAGAGAGTTAATAACTACTAACAATTTTCATGAACTAATAACTACCAACATTTTTCAAGTTAATAACTTCTTTTTCTAACTCAAGCTTATTGACTCACAGATATGACGTGATATGACGATACTAACAACGACCCGACAACTACAACTACAAAAGTTTGCGGGAGGAAGGGGGAGATAAAGAGGGGGAGAGAGAGAACACAGTTGTCGAAGTTGTCCTTATAGCGTCGATGACAGGTGGTAGAGGTGCAACGATCGGGTCTAAGTAAGACGATGAAGCAGTGGTCAATGCTAGATGATTGATGGCAACGAACCCTCCACAACGATTGGCTACTACACATGTGCAAATGAACGAGGAGCCAACCTCACTCGGCTTTTAAAGTTGAGTAGGTCAATGACTTACGTTTCTCTCTTCTCTCATTCTTTAAAATCGAGCATGCTAAAGACTATCGATGACAACATAGAGAATTTATAATATTGAAACCTTAAAATAACAAAATCATATGAATGTTGTTTTAATTTATTAAAGACTTGTAAGATAGTTGTATAATATTAGCACAACATAAATGAGTATTTGTATGGGATGAACATTATGGCTCTTTAGAACATGACGATATCAAGCATTGAATGTCTCACCAACTAAAATGCTCTGTTCAAAGGGATGATATCCAAAGGGAACATTTATGGGTATAGTTGAAATTGTGTCATTCAAACTTAAATGCAAATGCTAACATTCAAGACTATAGGGCCATTGCATTTAATATACGCCTTAGTCTTCTAGCCTATGCATCTACCCCATATTTTAACTTTACATCATAATAATTAAAAGTAAAGGACAGTGACAATCTGACGTATAGATTTGGTTACATTTGAGTTCGTGAATTTTTAACTCAACAAATATACTCTGGTGTTATAGGTGGAAGTTTTGGGAGACTTTACTCCGACAGATAGAAATTTGAACTCAATCAATGAATCCAAGCCTTACCCATGTGGTGCCTCGTGAAGTATGTTGACAATGTTTTAAATGAAATCCAAGTTGAAGACGCTACAAGTCGACCTTCCAGCGAGCCAAGCTAGTTAACCCCTTGTAGGGTAAGTTAAATCGGCCTAGGCCAACTGTTCAAGAGGTCGACCTTTTGGGGCTTTTTGCTAACTCTTTGAGGGATCCATCGAATAGGTCAGCGCTTTTAGGGTTCAACTAGGTTACACCTCGTGACTTTTTGGGCTACACATTAATTTATGATAACCTTGTTATCTTTCGGCCTTTGATATTCAAGATAATTACACGAGTATTCATTAATTGATTTGATTCATTAATAATATATATCTTGTGATTGCTAATAATGTAATTTAAAGATGTAGATTATTATATTGCCTCATTTGAATAGTTAAAGTTTGAAAACAACATCCTAATAATACTTGATTATACTTTAAATAAACTTCTAAAATGGATGTTTTAAGAATTTGAGTTTGGCATTATGAGATTATATAAGTTTTAAGAATATAACTAATTCGTATTAAATGTTTGATAAAGAGAGCAATCTCCCAAACCCTACGACACCATTTCCTCAAAACCTTGTTTTCCTCTAATTACAGGTGTATATACAGTTGGGTTGGTAGCTCGAGCAACCTGAGTAAAGTTCATAACTCAATCCAACCCTCTATTTTCTATTGGGTTAGGTTGGATGGTTCGTTTTTTTTTTTTTTTCTTTCTTCAACTTATCCACAACACAAATTACATTAATAATTAAAAAATCATAAACTTTAAATATCAAACATTCACGAGTCACAATACATCACTAACATTGGTAACAAAACCAAAGAAATGTCAACCCCCACAAACCAACTCAAATTTTCAATTTTTTGAAATTTCAACTCAACCCATTAAAAAAAAAAAAAAAAAACTTAACTCAACTCAACTTTTATGGTTTGGATTGAATAACCGGAGCTGGTCGGGTTATCAAGTCATACGAACGCCCCTAATTCTATTCAACAGGAAAACAAGATATTTTAAGCTCAATAGGCGCACATATGTCATGAATATGTCTAGTTCCATCATATGCAAGAATGATCTTTCATCCTTATCCATTTACTTGCTAGACGTTATTGAATGAACAATAAGTTACCATCTAAGGAACCGAACGAAAACTTCGTATGCACGTATATATGCATACAACATTGCATTTATAGTTATCGAGATAGGCAACGAGAGAGGAAAGGGAAAAAGAAAGCTTTTTAGCGAGAGGATAATAGTACGAGTAAACTTTTATCATAAAGCGGGAACCAATAGTCGTATTTTACTTGATTGGTGCTTCTTCTACTCGATTCGAAAGCAACCCTACCTTCCTTTATTCTAAAGCTTAGAAAAGGAAAAAAAAAAAAAAAAAAAAAAAAGGGAAGTGAGAGAAGAAAGAGATGGCAAGAAAAAGTCTTGTTGCTTTAATCACAAGAAGCTACCAAAACTTTATAGAAATGAGATTTTTTTTGCTTAAAGTTTGACCTTACATGACATGATTATATATATATATATATATATATATATATATATATATATATATATATATATATGACTTTGGTGGGAGTTTTCTTGCATTACTTAAAAGCACTTTCTCTTCATCAATTACCCTTTTCATCCATTTCAAATTTTCACTTTTAGCCAAAATAAATAAATTTTCCTAATGAGAAAATATATTTTTTCTTAAAGTTATGTTTATGTTGGTGTAATTTGTTCGTGTACGTTTTTTTTTTTAATTTATTTACGTTATGGTTGATAACAATTTCGATTTTAGCTTTCAGTTGCAAATAGATTTCGTGTTTGTTTACGGTAGATTTCATATTTGTAAAGAAAAAATTCAAATGGTTATGGAACGAGACTTTAAGTTTTTGTGAGATCCCACGTCGGTTTCGGAGGAGAACTAAACACCTTTTATAATAGTGTAGAAACTTCTCCCTAACAGACGCGTTTTAAAAACTTAAAGGAAAGCTCGAAAGAGAAATCTCAAAAAGGACAATATCTGCTAGCGGTGGACTTGAACCGTTATATTTTTTTAGTTTAAAGAACTTATTAATTTAGTCCCGATACTCGGGGGATTTTGGGGTTTGCATTTTTGTATGATATTCATTTTGTGAATTATGGTTCACTCTACTACCCATCATTGTATGGGTTTTGGCTAAGAATTGTTTAAGAAGACTTGGGGTTTTTCTTCGTAGGGTACAACTTTTTCCTCACCAAGGAACCATAAAACTATCACTTTATATATATAATGAACTTCTTCGGGTGTTTTCTCTCTAGTATAGGTTAAGGCACCTCTACGACCGTCTTTGTCTCTCCACCCTGCTAGTAGATATGTTAATTGTCACAATCGCAATTTGAGTACAACGGGACAACGATTGTATGACATTTATTCTAACCTGATGAACAAGTCAGTCGTGAAAAATTCAGACTTCACAGATAACGTCGATGTATGGTTGAGTCTCAAATCACGTTTGAGAGAAATGTTTTGGAAAACGTGAGTGAGGAAATACGTTGAATACAATTTGAAAGAAAACAATGTTATAAGCTAAAAATGATTAGGCAACAACGCCTTTGATAGCATATAACCCGGGGTAGGAAGAAGTGACAACTAGTTATATTCTCTTGTAGACATGATTTTGGTGAATAGTTAGACACCCTTGTATTGATACACCATAAAGTAGCAAAGGCTTATCTAAAATAAAAGCATGTAAAAGGGGTTTGAAACGAGCATGTGGCCATGAACAACAAGTTCTGGACAAGCATGATCGGGACATCCCACATACGGCTATAGACAACACGCTTTAGACAAACATGACCGTGATTCGTCATCTATTAAGGTTGTCCTCACTCACATGCATCTTACGAAAATTCCTAGGATGTCACCGAACATAGGGTGCACCTTGTTGATATAGATAGTAACTTTTAATTCTTTTAAATACTTTTAGTTATCCTATCCTCAGATCACTCTCAATCGGATGTAGCCTTTCATGTGCTTTATCTTTAGTCCAATGTCACAAAGGGATTAAAATGGAATACCGAGACCCACCAAATGATATTTTAACCTAAAATCGGTCAATAAAATGAACAAGTATACCTCGAACATGTTAGATTATTTATTTTTTGGATTTCCTACGTTGAATGAATTAAAATCCTAGAATTTTAAAAGTTAATTAATTTCAACCATAATTCATATTACTATTTTCTAATAATTCATTTGAAATCAATTAAAATATTATTGTTCGCCCGAATTATTACATAAATGAATTTTTTTTTTTTAAATATAATAAGAAAAAATAAATTAAACATGTATTGACCAATTTAATAATGTAAATAAGATTTGAAATTTAGTATTTTCTAATTATAATAATATTGAATTTTATTCATTACTTGGGAAAAAATAATCAATATTTTCAAATTCCATGTAATGTTTTACTTGGAATATATATATATAGATATATATATATATAGATATATATATATAGATATATATATATAGATATATATATATAGATATAGATATATAATATAGAATTTTGAATTATGAAAATTTGACTATAGATGCCCCAAATAATACTCATAGCTTTAATTAATATTTTATAGATATTCTCTTTTTTTTTTCCCCTTTTTTAAAAAGGATTAAATGTAGAATGAGACGTGGTGACTTTATGATCCATTGAAATTTCGGGTTGGTGACAATAGCAATTCGAAACTCTCAATTTTTAAAGAGGGTTGAGTTATCAAGTGTAATGACCCAGATCCACCGCTAGCAGATATCGTCATCTTTAGGCTTTCACTTTCGGGCTTCCCCTCAAGGCTTCGCGTCTGTTAGGGGAAGGTTTCCACACCCTTGTAAATCGTGTTTTTGTTCTCCTCCCCAACCAATATGGGACATCACAATCCACCCCCTTTCGTTGTATGATCTTATAGTGGCGAGAGAATTATTGAGTAATTATTGAATAATCATTCCGCCAAAGTTTTTGTATGCAGAATTGTGATGTCCCACATTGGTTGGGGAGGAGAACAAACCGTGTGGAAACTTTCTTCTAGCAGACGCGTTTTAAAGCCTTGAGGGGAAGCTCGAAAGGGAAACCTCAAAGAGGACAGTATCTACTAGCAGTGGGTCTGGACCGTCGTGGGCTTGTGTTGTAACCCTATTTTTTTAAGTTGATCGGATTGACCCAACTAAAAAAATGTCAACCTGCAAATCGCGAATTTTTTATTTTCTAAAAATTCACCCCAACCTAAACCAAAAAGATCTAACCCTACCCAACCCAACGTTTATGGTTTGGATTGAGTAGTCCAAGTTGGTCAGGTTCTCTAGTCATAAGAACACCCCCTTTTTATATCTATAAATTTACAGTGAAGTTTTTCTAGATGGTATGTCGCGCATCTAACATATACAATTTAGAGTTCTAGACATTAGTCGTGCAAGCTCGAACGCTACCTACAAAAGAGTAGCACGAATGAGTATAAAAATATACTTAAATGTAGCTCACATAGGCAATTAAACGTCTTAATTATTAATATTAATTAATTATTGAAAAAGAAAAATAAATGAATTAGGAGTTTGGAATCCCGAAGAAAGTGTAATTATCATTAACAAACATCATACCATTGTCCTCTAGTGAAATGCCCTTTTTATAAAATAATATTTAAATGAAGGAATGTAAGCATGATTGAGTTTATATTATAATAATAATTTTTTAAAAATATTAAAGTATGGCTTAGGATAATGAACCTTCAAAGATTACATAATCAACCATAGGATATTAAATAAATATACATAAATAAGATGTTGACTTTAGTATATAAATAAATAGAACTTCACTATTAATAAACCACGTGCCACAAAGGATTTAAAATTTTAACCTCTTTAGTTAATGATATAATGTCTTATTCAGTTGATCTATGCTCAAATTGATGATGTGACACCTGAGTAATAAAAGGATAATCCTAAGAATAATTACTATCTATGCTAACAAGGGGTACGTTCTTTCTCGGTAACTCAATCACAGAAACGCCAGAATCGTCTGTAGTTTGCTTGGAGTAATTTTATGTTGGGTGATGATTTCTAGTCTGTGGGGATAGTTTTCACGTAATCATGTTGCAGCGGATGCAGAGAAATATCAGAATTATTAAGTATCGAATGTTGAGTACGTGTTACGGATAATTTCAAATTTTTTGTCGAAATATATTATATTTATTGGAGAAGCATTTAAGGGAGAGAGAAGAGACGTGAATGGTACGTAGTTTGAGGGAATTGAAAAGGAAAAGTTGAAAAGGAATTGAAGAAGACTATTTCTATAAAATTAAACAAATTTAAATAAATAAAAATATTAATTAATTTGACATTCATAAAAGAAAAAAATAATAATTTTAATTATAGATCAACCGATTAAATTTATGACGTGGTTGAACAAAAAAACGTAATGATCGTAAGAAAAAAATATCAAAGTAAAAAAAGTTTGAAAACTGACACTCTCTCGCTCTCGGTTTTTTGTCGAACCCATCTCATCACGTCATATCATTCTCCCAATCGTATATGTCTCCCTCTCAGTACTCTATCTCTTTCACTTGTGACGTTTTTCTCTACTCTTGTTAGTGGCACTTGTCGCTAACACATATGGTCGCTGATCATTGAGTAAGTACACCAGAGGTTGTCTCTCAATCTCTTTTCGTCACTCGTCTCCCTTAAAATTTGCCTTCTGCTCTTCGACTAGCAGCCCATGTTGCCTAGCTTCGTTCATCATTGTTACTCTATCAACAACTAGCCTCAAACCATCAATGCACCGTTTAGTCTACGATGAACAGGTAGACGCTATCTCAGTTGGTTTAGAAACAAAATTCGATGAATAAGAAACACGATTCAAAGGGCCATCACTAGTAAGGTTTCCCCCAATATTTTCCTTGCACCGGAACTAACCCATCCCAAAAAAATTAATGGTTGAGTTGGGTTGAATTCATTAGTTAATAAAAGATATTCTGAATTGAAAAATTTACGGTCCGAACAACTGAGTCAAGTCTAAAAAAAAAAAGTCTTAACCTAGGAACGCTCGCATAAAACTACCCAACGAGATCATTACAATATAATTGTCCTCAACAACGATCGACCCTTTCAAAATCTAAACTATTTATCAAATACAAAATTCAACGAACATCTTATAGTTTAAACGCGAGAAGGGAAGATTAATATTCAATTACATATTTGTATGTATAAATTTTTCTACACATCATCATTAAATTATTGACAATAAAGCTCGAGAATGTATGATTAAGAGAGAGAAAAAGAAAGAGGGAGTTAAAAAAGAGAGTGTAGGTATGAAAAGGCGAAACCCGTGCATTGCCCTTGCAGCGATTGCGTGTGAAAAGCTGAATATTGGTACCCATATAAAAAAGTAATAATAATTATTAATTTTAATTCTAAATTATAATTCAGCGCGTCTAACCACGCACCTCACTCCCAAACAAATAGCGCGTGAGATTAGGACTTCTAATTATTATCATCACCTATTTTAAATCAAATTACTTAAATCTAATATATATCTATTTATTTTTAAATCTTAAATTAAAATTTATAATTTAATTTCAATAATAATGTGAAATAAATATATTAAAAAAAAAAAAAAAAAACTTTAAAAAAAAATATATATATTTAATATATATGAGTCCAAGGATATTATTTTATTTTTAACTTGAGGAGGAGGAAGATGATGTGATAGATATTGTAAACCTTGGCTCTGATACTATCTCCAACACGATCTCAACTACCATGTCGTCGACTTTTGGCTCAATCCCTCCTCACCATGCTGTCACAATCCGTCTCACCAAAAACAACTTCATCATATGGTGCGTCCAGCTCCTTCCCTGCCTATGGAGTACGAAGTTTATGGGCTACCTCGATGGCACCATTGTCGCACCTGCCAAGCTGGTCCCTTCCTCAATTGCTGCTCATGATCAGGATCAACATGTTCTTAGCTGCCTTCTCTCCTCCATGTTTGAGGAGATCCTTCACGATGTGGTTGTAGCTACTACGTCCAAGGAGGCGTGGGATACCCTGCAGTGGATGTTTTCGTCGTCAACTCGTGCTCGCGCTGTTCAGATCCGTGTTGAGCTCGCCATTCGTTAAAACGAGTTTGAGAGGTTTTCTTACATTTATGAAGAATGCTTCGTTCTCCTCCCGAACCTATGTGGGATCTTGCAATTTACCCTCTTTCGAGGCTAAGCGTTCTCATTGATACTCGTTCTCTTCTACGATCGACGTGGGACCGTGTACATTCTAAAATTTATTTAAAAAAAAAAAATCTAAATTCCCTGTCTAAAAAGGCAGCGTCTGACCCCCTTCTCAATTATCTCTTAATATATTGAGACAAAACTGGTTTAAAAAAGCTTCTTCCCTTACATTCAAGAATATATATTTTTTTTCTTTTTTTTTTAAATTAAAAAGAAAATTAATGCCCAAAAAGCATTTTCCAGAAATCCTTGCAACTGATCATTCAGTACTTCCAACTTCCTGATTTCCCAGAAATTCTCTCGTTCTTTTGATTAATGCTCTCTCTGTTCTGAATTTCACGCGATCTCTTCTTTCCCCTCTTTCTCTGTTCTTCTTTTTCTTAACACTTGCTGTGATTGATTGCAAATGGCTACACAATTTGATGGATTCATTGATTTATTGATAGATGTTTGGATTCTTTGTAATGAGATTTGATTTTCATTTCTTAGAAATGGGTTTTTTTCTATTTTTGTACTCGATTTCTGATTCTCATTGACCTTCTCCATCTGGGTTTTGTTCGTTCTTTGATTTCTGTGATTTTTTAGGGATTTTGGTGTTCGTTCTTTGATTTCTGTGGTCTTTTAGGGATTTAGGGATTTGGGTTTTGATTTTTGGCTATAAATGAGAGCTGGGTTGAGTACGATTCAGCAAACTCTTACGCCGGAGGCGGCGAGTGTGCTGAATCACTCCATCGTCGAAGCTGGTCGTCGGAATCATGGTCAAACGACGCCGCTTCATGTGGCGGCGACGCTTCTCTCCTCGTCTAATGGGTTTCTCCGGCAAGCTTGTATCAAATCGCACCCGAACTCCTCTCATCCACTTCAGTGCAGAGCTCTCGAGCTCTGTTTTAGCGTCGCCCTTGAGCGGCTTCCGACGGCTCAAACCGCTAGTCCTGGCACTGAGCCGCCCATTTCCAACGCGCTTATGGCTGCTCTAAAGCGTGCTCAAGCCCACCAACGCCGGGGCTGCCCTGAGCAACAGCAGCAGCCGCTCTTGGCCGTGAAAGTTGAGCTGGAACAGTTGATTATTTCGATTCTTGATGATCCTAGTGTTAGCCGTGTTATGAGGGAGGCGAGCTTTTCTAGCCCGGCTGTTAAGGCCACCATTGAACAATCGTTGAATTCGTCTGCCCTGGCGAGTTCTTCACCGGTTGGGGGATTGGGATTTCGACCTTCTCCGGCCGGACCGCCGAGGAATTTGTATTTGAATCCCCGGATGCAGCAGCAGGGGAGCATTGTTGCCCCATCGCTGCAGCAGCATCGAGGGGAGGAAGTCGGGAAGGTAATCGATATACTGCTCCGGTCGAGGAAGAGGAATCCGGTGCTCGTTGGGGAGTCGGAACCGGAGGCTGTGGTGAAGGAATTGTTGAGGAGGATTGAAAATGGAGAATTAGGGGATGGAGCATTGTGTAAAGCTCAGGTGATTCATTTGGAGAAGGAGATTTGTGGTAATGATAGATTGCAGATTGGTGCTAGAATCAAGCATTTGGTGGAGAGTAGAATGGAGAATTTGAATGGTGGAGGGGTTGTTCTTGATATGGGGAATTTGAAATGGCTGGTTCAGCAGCAGCCTGCAACTCGGGGTGGCTCGGGGTCGGGCACGGTGCCACAACCGGTTGTTTCAGAAGGCGGGCGGGCTGCGGTGGCCGAGATAGGGAAGCTTCTTGCTAAACATGGTAATGGTGATGGTGGTCGGCTCTGGCTGATAGGTACTGCTACTTGTGAGACATATTTAAGGTGTCAAGTCTATCATCCTTCCATGGAGAATGACTGGGACTTGCAGGCTCTGCCCGTTACGGCCCGAGCTCCTCTTCCCGGATTGTTCCCAAGGTACTCTTTGTGTAAGATCCTACGTCAGTTGGAAATGGGAACGAAACATTTCTTATAAGGGTGTAAAAATTTCTCCTATTAGATGCGTTTTAAAACCTTTAGGGGAAGTCTGGAAGGGAACGTTCCCGTCCAGGGCATCCAATAGGGAGAGGTTTCCACGCCATTATAAGGAATGTTTCGTTCTTCTCTCTAATTGAATTGGGATCTCATAATTTACGTTCTTAGATCGATTTCGACCCGTTTATGATTGAATGACTTGTTCTAAGTTATGCCAATGTTGTCTGCAAATTGATTGCTTGTTCTACTTAGAATGCTTTAGAACAGCTGAAGTTCTCAAATTCTGCTATTAGTTTATGGTTTGTTCACTTCTGAGTTCTTCAAAATTGATATCCATTTTCATTAGGCTTGGTACCACTGGTGTTCTTAATCGCCCGGTTGAATCGTTATCCATGATCAAAGGATTTTCAACTAAGGCCACCGTTCCGATAGGATTGGTGGCGCTCGGGAACCTGGATTCATCTCGAAAAACAAGTTGTTGCGCTCGATGCATGCATAATTACGAACAGGAGCTCGAAAAACTGGTGGCCAATGAGCTTGACAAGCCATCTTCAGTACTTAAATTGGAAGGAGGCAAAGCATTACCTCTCCCTTTGTGGCTGCAGAACGCGAAGGCCGAAGACGAACATTCGAAGAAACACGAAGCAACAATCGAGGTGAATTCTATTGTGATTCTTTGTTAACTTGTTCGTGTTTCTCTTGATAATTTGCATTTGTAAAATGAACGATCTTTCTTGTGTTTAGAGCTTGGACGAAGAACAAATACGAAAGCATAAGACTCGAGAACTCGAGAAGAAATGGCACGATACATGCTTGCGCCTTCATCCTAATTTCCATAATTTAAACAAGTTCGGTCCGAACTTGCTCGGGCATCAACTTTCTCAACCCAAGTTACAACAAAATAAAGCATTTGGGGAAAAAGTACTTTCGAGTTTGCAACCAGGAAGCCCGGTAAGGACGGAGTTGGCTCTTGGGCGAATGAACGACAACGACAACTCGGCCGAGCAAACACATAAAGAGCAAGTGAAGGACTTTCTGGGTTGCATATCTTCCGAACCCGAGAGCAAAGTATGCGAATTGCGAAGTGGTAAATTTCTTAACACGTCGGATATCGACTCGTACAAGAGGCTCTTTAAAGGTATACTAGAGAAGGTATGGTGGCAACAAGAAGCAGCATCTGCTTTGGCTACAAGTGTGACTCAATTCAAGTTGGGAAATGGAAAACGTCGCGGTACGATTCGAAAAGGAGACATGTGGCTCTTGTTCTTAGGTCCCGACCGAGTTGGAAAGAAGAAGATGGCAACTGCTCTTGCAGAGCTGGTATCTGGGTCCAATCCTGTAACCATTTGTCTCGGCTCAAAACGTAGTGATGGAGGTATCCGTGGTAGAACCGTGTTAGATAGAATATCAGAGGCCGTTAGAAGGAATCGTTTTTCGGTTATTGTGTTGGATGATTTTGACGAATCAGACCTACTGGTTCATGGAAGCATAAAAAAGGCAATGGAGAGAGGTCGATTCACTGATTCTCACGGTCGTGAAATCAGTCTTGGTAATATCATCTTCATCCTTACATCGAACTGGATACCAAATGATATGAAACACTTGTCCGATGGTAATCCTCTTGAGGAAGAGAAGTTAGCTAGTTTAGCAAGAAGCACTTGGGAATTGAAACTATCCCTTAGCAAGAAGACGATTAAACGTCGACTCGAAAGGGCACATGGTGAAGAGCGATGTTCGAAACCGAGAACCGAAACTAGTTCAACCATATCATTTGATCTCAACGAAACTGCAGATACAGAGGATGAAAAAACAGACGGATCACTGAGCTCAAGTGATGTAACAATCGAACACGAAACCGAACATGGTCTCAACATCCGACAATTATCATTCCCATCTCCATCAAAATCACGAGACATGTTTGAGAAAGTTGACGATGCAATTATCTTCAAACCAATTGACTTTACCTCGATCAAGCACAACATCACAAGCTCCATCAGCAAGAAGTTTTCATCCATTGTTGGAGAAAAGATCTCCCTTGAACTACACGAGAACGCTCTTGAGAAGATCACGAGTGGGGTATGGCTCGGTAACATGAATGTCGACGAATGGATTGAGAAAGTCCTCGTACCGAGCTTGAAGGAGCTCAAGGCTAGTCTTCCAAGCTTCGATGCCTTCGATTCCATGGCGGTTAGGCTCGACACCGATGATAGTTCAGGTTGTCGGGGCTCAGAAGATCAGCTTCCTTGTAGCATCAAGGTGGTTGTGGGGGAAAACTGTGAGATACCTGAGGTTAATAGCAGTTGTCATTTTGTAACTTTTGTTGGATAGAGATGTAAATATGCTTGAATGAAAGGGTAAAACCGTAAAGAAAAAAATCCACAAAAAAAAAAAAAAAAAAAAAAAAAAAAAANNNAAAAAAAAAAAAAAAAAAAAAAAAAAAAAAAAAAAAAAAAATTAAAAGAGCATACTATTTTTTTTTCGTTATATTTGATATATTTATGTTTAAAGAATTATATATATTATTTTATTGAATTAATAATTTTAGTGAAGGGTTAACATTTATTCCAAAAAATATGAAGGGTAAAATTGTCATTTTGCTTGGATACATGTCATTTTATTTTTAATTATAAAAAAAATTCAATTATATTCTTTGCCTTTGTACACGTCAACATTAATGATAGTATACTATTATGACATTATAATCAAATTAATTTTGATTAAGTTGGTTGGATGTGACATAACTCTTTATTAAAGTAGAGTTTTTTAAAAAATAAATTATAAATGTTGTTTTAAATTTCGTGTAAGTTGAAAAGACGCTCTAATTATTGAGATAAGAATTTTGAATGGGTCGTGGAGCCAAGTCAACTAAATTAAAAAAGTTAGATACCTCTCATTAAATTGTATTTTTGCTTTTGGAGGAGTCGACCGACCGTGAATTTTAAGAACTTAAACTTTAGAAGGAACATGAGAGTATTTATGACACAACTGACATGAAGTACTCTAAGTAAAACAGGTCGTTTGTGTTGTTGGATGAAAGTCTCACATCTGCTGATTTAGGGAATGGTTATGGGTTTATAATCAAATAATATTATCTCCATCGGTGTGAGGCTTTTTGGGAAGCTCAAAGTAAAACCACGAGAGCTTATGCTCAAAGTGGACAATACCATAGTCGTGTTCATCTAACTTAGTATGAGAGTCATGCCCTAAACTTAATCATGTCAATAGAATCCTCAAATGTCGAACAAATAACTTGGTAGAATTAGTTTGAATTATTTTTCTAGAGATAAATTGATACTATTATAAAGATATAGAAAAAAAGAATATATATACACACGCTCATGTCCACATTGCACACCCTCTCTTGATCCCACTCACTAACTCATCGCTCCTTGCCGCACGCCCACGCTTCTTCCAGTCACACGCTACTCCTACTTTTGCTCCCACTCCGAGTTACATGTCCGACCAATCAACAACCAAACAACTAAACCCATCCCAACCCAAAATAGAGGGTTGGATTGGGTTGGTTTGAGTTATGAAATAATTTAAGTTACCAGTTTGTTGGGTTGGTTTGGTTTGGTTTGGTTTGTATGACTTGGTGAAGCCCGTTGAAGGGTTGATTTGGGGAGCGATTTCTAAGAAGGTCGATATCAGTTTGTGCTCTTCAAATCGATAAGTTGGTCAAAGGTACATTTTCAAGAACAAGGTTTCAAAGGTTAAATTTTCGTTCAATTGGTTGCATTAGCATTTAAATTTTGTTTTCCTAATTTTTTAGGGTCATTTGGAACAACTTCATTGAAGGAATCCGAGAATGAAAATGCTTGAGGAAGGAGATTTTGTTCGAGTCATAGGTATGATTTGAGAAGAGAAACTTATCTCAAGTGCTGGCATGACCGGTACAATTGTGATCTTCGCCACTAGACTAAACATTTCATCATAGTCTAGTTCATATTGTTGAGAGAACCCTGGAGCTACCGTCTGAACCTTGTATCATTCCACTGATTCATCTGAGGAACACTTTATTTTGTAAACCCACTTACAATAGATAGGTTTAACATCTTCTAGTCTTGACACTAATTATGTGGTTTGATTTTTCTCCAATGCTATAAATTCTTCCTCCATTGCCTTCTGTCAAACTATATTTTGTGATGCTTCTTCATACGTCTCTTGTATTTAACTTCGTCTTCTATAATAGCTGCATCGGCATACTTTAGATTTGGCCTTTTTATTCTTTCTAACCATCTAAGTTGTTGATGTGCCATTATCTTTTCACTAAGTTTGCTTGGTTGAGTCACTTGTTGCTCATTAACATCAGTGTCACTTGGATCTTCATGCGCATCAATACTTCACAAATTGTGTACAGTTTGCTCCCCTCGTCATTTGTAGTAGAATTTTTTCAATGTTGTCCAAGTCTATAATACTTTCTTCTTTGAGGGTCGTCCCTCCATTGCACCATTGTGATTATCAGTCATGTGGTTTGAGCATCCTGAATCAATGATTTAGTCATTCTTGTTATTGATATGCTCTCTCATCATTGCCATAAGTGCTACCTCGTCTTCATCTATTCCACATAGTACCTTTGCATCCCATTCATCCACCATCTTCTTTTTGGAGGTTGCCACATTGCTTTCGACGAACTTTTCCTAGATTAACAATCCTTGGATATGTAGCCCTTCTTCCCGCAATTGTAATAAATACCTTCAAATCTCTTTTTTAAGAATTCTTATTGTCGTTCTTCTGAGCTTTCCCAGGTTGTGCAGTTCCTTGATGGCTTCTTCCTGTATCATCATTTCTCATCTCATCATCTTGATTTCTAACAATACAGCTCACGTATCGTGATGCCCTTATAAGTACTAGGACCTTGTTGCTCACTTAGACATGCTTATTGAAAACTGGCCCCATGAGTCAACTATATCTGGAGACATCTCGAAGATTCATCTATTCGGGTTCTATCGAGGTATGGATCCTCCTATATCCACTACTAGTCATTTATGGATACCGTAACAAATAGTGGATGCCTATATTAACCTCCAACACATGGTCTAGGGTGCAATGTCGGCCCACCCATATTGTCCAATGCTGTCCTCGAAAAAAATCATTTTCAAAGGAAGACGTCCAAGACATTCGTCTTGCAATACTCACCCACATCGTGACACATGTATGTGCCACAAGGTAGCTTACTTAGGTCACATGGCCTGGGGGTGGTGGAGAGCTAACACTATTATTTCTCCCTCTAGGACATTTTGAGACACTTTTTTGTACAGCAGGAGTAAATGTGATTTTGGCAAACGGTCATACACTCTCATGGAGCGCCTGTCAAGTGTCTGAGTAACACCAAATTTAGTGAGCATTCATATTTCATATAGACGGACTTAACTCAAAATTCATATGTCAAATCTTTTGAAGTTAAGGCTCGGTGTCCTACTCAGCCATTCTTCAAGCCTGTCTATAACACTCTTGTCTATCTTTTATCTTTGTCTTGCTTATGCCTCAACTTGGCTTCAATACGCACTTTTCATAATAGTTGGATGATGCACTTCTTGAATCGTATCATGGCAGCTGCCTATCTTGACCCCCATAGGTTTGATGGACACTACTTGAGTGTCATCACCTTGTCTGTCTACATGTGCGGGTCACAACCTACTCTGTCCTTAATAGTCATATTTTAGAAGTCAGATTGTAACATTAAATTTTTATAATAATTCATATAAAGATGGTCACCTTTGCGTGTTTTCTAATGTTTTCTAATCTCTAACTAAAGCCAAAAGCAAGTTGAAAAGGTAATTACATTTTCTAATCCTTTTTTCTTGAACAAGGCAATTCTAAAAGGGACTTTAAGGATTTAATTATATAATTAATTAATCTTTAAGACTTTATATTATTTTTAAAAAATCTATCATTAAAGTATATAATAAAGTTATATTATGGTAAACATGAGACTCTATTTAATAATATTCTAATAAATAAAGCTAAACATTGTCACATTGCTTAAAATATTCACAAATAATATGGTCAATACTTTATGGTAATGAAAAGATAATGTATATATCCAAACACCCATTATCATATTGTAGCCAAAAAATTCCAATCATTTCATTAAAGAAATAAATGTGCCTAAGTCCCCCTTTCAACCCAACCATGCATGTGTTCTCCTTCATTTTAATACATTTCTCTCTAATAAATGATCGGCCCCACTACATTATGATCCTTTTCAAAAAATTATTCGGAACGTAAAGTGAAGAACCTGACTTTCACTCCTCTCTCTCCCTATCGGAAGTCAACCTACGAACACGGAAGAGTGTGGTACCGCATCCCCTCTCTAAGTAAAGGTCAAGTCTCGAAGTATTCACTTCTTTTTTGTTCGCCAGGTTTCATTCGAAAGATCCGATCTGTCCTCCAGACTGCGCTTTCGCATACCCTGAAGAGATTTGAATGAAGACTCTTTTTTTGATCCGTTAATTTAATTTCTACAGTGTAGAACAGAAACTATACATGTTTGATTGATCAATTGTTTATTACGAGAGCTATTAGATTAAATAGGATCGTCTAATTTCTATACAACCTATCAATATACAAATTTAACGGGACTCATTTTTTTACTAGACTTTGTTCATAAAGTTTATCCACATGAAACACATTCATCTTTATTTTGGTTAAATATGGTTATATGAATGATATAAAAATTTGGAGTGTTTGTATAACCTGAATACTCAAAACCTAAATCAGCCCATCCAAATCATAAAAGTTGGATTAAGTTAATTTTTTTTATTTGGGTTTGGTTGATTTTCTTAAAAGTCAAAAATTCAGTTCGGTTTGTCGGCTGACATTTTTTTGGTCGAGTCAACTCGACCAAATCGAAAATAGAGTTACAACCTAATCTAACCCTACCTACTCGTGAAAAAAATTAATAATATTTAACGTTTGTAAAATAATGTTAGTGATAAAATTTAATTTAATATTTAAATTTTATGAAATTTTGGTTATTGATGTAACATTTGTGGTGGATGGATAGAGTTTTTTTAAATAACTAAAAACAGAACTAACTCAACAATCCAACTTAACCCAACTCTTGAACTCGGTTCTCGAGTCACTAATCCAACCAACCTAAAATTTTGGTTTAGTTCAAAAGTTTTTTTTTTTTTTTTTTCAATCCAAATTAATAGACATAAATCTCATTTTTAATTTAAAAACACATATAACTTGTTAACTAATAGAAAATTATTTTATGGGGAAAGTTAATTACAAAGATGTCATTAAAAAATAGTATTATTTATGAAAATGAAATATATTTAATTTAAGGCTTAGAACAAGTTCCTAAAAATTAATATAAAATAATACATATATCACTCACAAAAAAACAATATAATAAAAATGGCAAGCTAACTACAAGCAATAAGTTTTGATTTTCTTGAAAACCTTCTCAAANAAAAAAAAAAAAAAAAAAATCAAAACTTTTATATATATATATATATATATATATATATTACTATTATTACATGTTTGATATAGTTGTGTGGATGTGATGTGACCATAAATGCTTTGTTGTTATCCATCTATTATTACAAAAAAACAAAAAAAAAACATTAATAATAGAGATGTGACTTAAAAGCTTAACATGTTTGTTTGATTGATAGATATTGTCTTATATCAAACCAATGCTCCCTCCCAAAAACATAATCAAAATGGGTTATATTTTTTCTTTTAGCTGTGATGTTCGGGTAAAATAGGAGTACATGAATGAATCGATACCGCACCTGTTCTCAGGATAAGATGACTAAGAAAAATTTAAAGAAAATGAAAATTATTACTTTTCGATTGTTGAGTCATGATGTGTTACTAAACGTAATAGAGAGATATTAAGATGAGAACTAGAGGGACCTAATGTCTTTGCTTTGAACTTCTCTCGATGGAAATAGTATTCCTTTGATTATAAACCAATGATTATTCTCTAAATTAGCCGATGTGGGACTTTCATCCAACACCTCTCCTTAATCAAGGCTTGACTTTTTTTTTTTTTTTCTTTTGGAGTCTTCGAACAAAGTACACCCTTTGTTCGATATTTTAGTCACTTTTTTACTATGCCTTCAAGACTCACAATACTTCGTTTGACATTTGAGAATTCTATTGGCATGATTATAATACCATGTTAGGAATCACGGATCTCCACAATGATATAATATTGNTTGTTTTTTTTTTTTTTTTTTTGAGTCTTAGAACAAAGTGACTCTTTTTTTCTTTCTTTCTTTTGGAGTCTTCGAACAAAGTACACCATTTCTTCGATACTTTAGTCACTTTTTGACTATGTCTTCGAGGCTCACAATACTTTGTTCGACATTTGAGGATTCTATTGACATGACTAAGTTTAGCGCATGACTCTGATACTATATTAAATGAACACTACCTTTGAGCTCATGACTTTGCTTTACGTGTAATAGCCCAAAAAATAAAAATAAAAATAAATAAATAAATAATTAAAAATATATGTAGGTCAAAATAATAATAATAATAATCCATCAATAAATAACTAAAAATGATTACTTAAAAAGTAAAAAATAAAATAAAACTTACCTAACTCTCTCCACTAACCTCTCACCCCACACGGCACAATATCGGCACAATATCACCGTGGGTCTAAAAATAAAAGGAAATGTCATATTTGAGAAAAAATAAAATGGCTTTGAACAGAGAGATTTTTTTGTCTATTATTTAGGTAGATTTAGGGTTTAGGGTTTAGGGTTTAGGGTCTATCTCAGTTTTCTTTTTCCTTTATATTTATCGTTACGGGAAATTAAGTTAGTCATCTTCTTTCCTTTTTCCAATATTTTACAAGATGGAAGTCTCATTCTCTCCTATCCAAGTAATTATATATATATATTTATTTATTTAAAAGTTAGTTATAGGAAATAAGGTTAGAATCTATAAAATTTTAGTTGGCAATTGTATAAATATGTAAGATAGTAGTAGGCAAACAATTGATTAAAACAATATAAAATAAAAGAAGAAATGCAGTGATATCGGGACGTAAGAAAATAAGGAAGTATAGATTGAAAGAAAGAAAAAGGAAAATTTTGGAAGTAAAGATCGATTAACAAAATTATTGACCAATAATATCTGTTCACATACATTAATACTGATGAAGAGTAATATTTGTTTAGATAATGAATATCTGTTTAAAAATAATCACAAAGACAAAGAGTGAAGATTGAGGAAAGATTTGGTGAACAGAATTTAAAAATAAAACTGGAAATGTCAAACGCCAAAGGTAAATTTTGTCTATAACAATATATTCAATAAGAATAGAAAATAAGATAAGTGGTGAAAATAACATTTCAAGACTCTACTCATAAAGTCTTTAATGCTCACGTGAGGTTCAACACATGGACCATTATAAAATCTAGAAAATTGAAATTGAAATTGATGTCATGATTCATATAGATTGACTTGGATACAAAGGGTAAAATCGAACTTTCTTGAGCATAAATTGATGACACCAGCCTAAGTTAATCACGTAAGTGGTCTTACTATCGGCATGGTTATATTTGATGTTGACACGTGCCCCGTGGTTTTGCACGTGTCATATATATTGATATGTGTGAATTGTTTGTGGATCGATGTGCTTATGATATGTTATATATATGCTATAGTATGTGAATTGTATGATAATAATTATGGACGATGTGTTCAATGATATATTTGAGATAGGATACGAGAAGGACGCACAAAACGAAATATAACGATAGGAGTAAGATACGTTCATGAAACGTTAAGGTTAGTTATATACCGAAGTACTATGGATATGAGAGATGGATAAAAGAATACGGTTAGGTTATGGGTAGAAAGAGATAGGTGTGTGATAGATTGATAGAACGATAGTGTTAGGATACGTTCCTATGATGATATGACTAAGATACGTTCCTGTGATGATATGACTAAGATATGTTCCTGTGATGATATGACTAAGATACGTTCATATAACGACATGACTGTGATAAGTATAAGAACGTTAAGGCTATGATAAGTTAGGGAACGATATGACCACGAAGTGTTTACGATATGATATAATTATGATATGACATGTGAATGACAGAGATATATATATATATATGTTGTCATATGATATGAAAATGATATGAAATATGTTATGATACGAGATATGTGATAAATTGACATGCTTATGATATGACATATTCTGATGCAATCTGTTACGGTATGATATGTATATGATGAAATGTTATGTTAAAAGCATGGGACGTTATGTTATGTCTCCTAAATTGTGTGTATACAACACGATAAATGACATGAAATGATGATAAATGACATGAAATATAACCTCGTTAGAATTATGTATGATATGAGAACTGAATAATAAGAAACGATATGATATGAATGATGAGCGATACATGAAATGATATGAAAAACGATATGATATGTAGAGAACGCTAGCTGGGTTGTATTAAATGATAATGAAAATGGAAAAATGTTGGGACCTCATCCATTATGTGTGCTCATGCATTGGGGGATATCCCTATTCCATCACAAGGGTACGGATGCGTACATCCATTAGGCAGTCGTGACATGAAATATAACCTCGTTAGAATTATGTATGATATGAAAACTGAAGAATAAGATATGATATGAATGATGAACGATACGTGAAATGATATAAAAAAAATGCGGGGTTGTATTAAATGATAATAAAAATGAAAAAATGTTGGGATCTGGGGGATACCCCTATTCCATCACGAGGGTACGGATGCGTAGTATCGTTATGTTTTACATGATGCTAATCGAGAGAGACTCGACTCCTTTTCTCTTGGAGTCCTTTGTAGTGTAGGCTCACCCGACAAGAAAGGGGGCCAGCGATGTGCCCATACTCGCATGTTCTTGTCTGGTGGGGTCACTTACTGAGTAGGATTTAAACGTTTATTTATTTTATTTAGTCATTTTAAAGGTGTTTTCAGATCGTTACGTTGTGCTTCCCCAAAAGGCCTCGTACCAATGGATAATATTCCTTGGTTATAAACCCATGATTATTCCCTAAATTAGCCAATGTGAACCTTTCATCCAACCCTAAATTGTCTAATGAACAATTTTTTTATGATCCAACTATAAATTAAACCCTCTCAGGCCAATAAGAGAGTGAGACTTCATTGTTCAAAGTCTTGAAATCATCAATTTGGAACTATTCATCTACTTTCTCTACCGAGTGAATTTCATGTAGTAATATTATATTCCCAACTTCTTAAGTCCAAAAATGGTAGGCATATTGAATTGGCTACAAAAGTCATTCTCATCCTACAAATCAAAAGAAAAACCTTGATCGGCAACATTTCATAACTCACTCAAGATTAAAATCGAGTCGCATATGATCCTTTTATAAAATATTGATTTTCTCAATTGATATATTTATAAAAAAAATATATATATATTAAATATTTCGTGATCCAATCATATACAAACTCAGTATATATGATACTCCATTCACATGTCTCCACATAAATGATTTGAATCAAATCATTTGTAACAATTACAAGGTGAGTCGTATAAATAATGTTACCAAGACAAGGCACCCAACATTATTTATATACTATAGACCTTTTAGATTATTAATTGAACGTAATCCTCTTATATGTCAATCAGATACCGTTCAAGTTTATACTAATAATCTTGAATTTTTCATTTGATGAATAATATTATTAAAAATTAAATAATTAACTGCAAGACTTTAGAACATAAATCTTAATAGGTTGTTAAACACATAATTTTATGTAGAATGAGGTCGTTGGATGTGTGGTCATTGGAGCGTGGTAGCCAAACACTGAATAGAGGGACAATTGTACGTTGTCTAAGTTCTTGTCAAAACATGTCACCATCGTTGCACTCTTAATAAAGCACTTATTGTACCCCATCATTGTTCGTGGTTCAGGTTTCATTAACATTGTCAAACGTGTGTTGTTGCAAGGAATTCACAAGAGTCGATTGTAAACCATATTTGACACTTATATAGAACAATAACTAAATTCTAAAGTTAGCTATCTTAATTTAAATTATTTAAATCCAGATCTCCAATCATTTAAATTATCTTTTTTCTTTTGCTCTTCATGTTTTTTATCTTTGATCTTTGATATGTGTGAGTTGTGCAATGCTAACAAAATACATACATACATATGTATATACATACATGTGTGTGATGAAACATTCTTTATAAGTGCGTGGGAACTTCTCTTTAGTAGATGCATTTTAAAATTGTGAGGTTGACGACAATACGCAACTATCTGAAGCAGACAATATCTGTTAGCAGTGGGCTGTTAAAAGAAAGGAAACACAGACATAGAGGAAAATTGTAANTCTTTAAATACTCAAGTCATGTGCTACTACATTTTTCAGGTTTAGGCAAGACATTCCGGTTGACAACAGTATCGCAATTCGAGACCATGGCACATGCATATGGTAGTGGTATTTAGTTTCTTAGACTTGCTAGAATATGATGTTTTTAATTTAAATGTTTATTTATTTAATTTAGCATTTTGTTGTGTCGTTTTAAAGGTGTTTTCGAAATACGTAAGTCCATGACTGTGTTTTAANATAATTGAAATTATCTAGAAAATGTTAAAGGGTATTAAACATAGTAAGNATGGTACGTATACAGTAGCAACCTTAAATTAAGTAGAAAATTTCGGATCGTTATAGCTAAGACGATTATTTCTCCTCTTGATCGAGAATACATATCAATTACTATTAATCANAACGTTCGCATGAAGTATAACACATGGATTAATATAAATTAGAGAAACAATTTTGTGGAAGTTCAAACTTGAAACTGATGTCATGGACTCACATAAGTTGACTTGGATTTCAATGGACTTTCATTAAGGATAACGTCGGGACATCAGCCTAAGCTAATCAAGTAAGTGGCCTTACTATCGGCATGGTTATATTTGATGTTGACATGTGCCCCGTGGTTTTGCACGTGTAATATATATTGATGTGTGTGAATTGTCTGTGGATCGATATGCTTCCTATATGTTATGTATATGTTATAATATGTGAATTGTATGATAATAATTACGGTACGATGTGTTCAATGATATGTTTGAGATACGATACGATAAGAATGCACAAAACGAAATGTAACGATAGGAGTAAGATCCGTTCATGAAATGTAAAAGTTAGGTTACATACCGGAATGCTATGGATAGGAGAGATTGATGAAAAAATACGGTTAGGTTATGGGTAGAAAGGGATAGATTTGTGATAGATTGATAGAACGATAGCGTTAGGATACGTTCTTGTAATGATATGACTAAGGTACGTTCACGTAACGATATGACTATGATAGGTATGAGAACGTTAAGGCAATGATAAATTAGGGAAGGATATGACCACAAAGTGTTTACGATATGACATGTTTATGATACGATATATTGTGATGTGACATGTTATGTTTAGATTGTTTTGTGTGACCATTGAGGTAATTGTTGTATGAATTGCACGTTATGAAATGACATGTTAAAAGCATGAAGCGTTATGTTATGTTTTCTAAATTGTATGTATACAGCATGTTATAAATGACATGATATTACGATAAATAAAATGAAATATAACCCCGTTAGAATTATGCATGATATGAGAACTGAAAAATGAGAAAAGATATGACATGAATGTAAAACGATAGCGGGGTTATATCTGATAATGTCGTAAATGGAAAACTATTGGAACCTCATGTATTATGTGTGCTCATGCATTGGGGGATACCCCTATTTCATCACGATGTGCAGGGGTACGATCATTTTGTTTTACATAATGTTGTCGTGGTGGTTACTAGTTCTAACGGGTGTCTGACCTAAGGAGCTCCCAGAGTATGCTCGCCTGACAAGGAAAGTGACCCAGCGGTGTGCAAACTGACTGGTGAGTCCATACTCGCACGTATGGGCTACATGTAGAGTATATGGTACACATCCAAGTTACCCGTTAGGACAGTACCGTAGAAAAATAGATTGAAAAGATAGGTCCCGTCATTGCATTCGCATGTTCTTACATTTAACCCCAATAGTAGGATCACTTACCGACTATTTCTTTAAATACTCAAGTCATGTGCTACTACATTTTTCAGGTTTAGGCAAGACATTCCGGTTGACAACAGTATCGCAATTCGAGACCATGGCACATGCATATGGTAGTGGTATTTAGTTTCTTAGACTTGCTAGAATATGATGTTTTTAATTTAAATGTTTATTTATTTAATTTAGCATTTTGTTGTGTCGTTTTAAAGGTGTTTTCGAAATACGTAAGTCCATGACTGTGTTTTAAAATAAAAGTTATGTTTTATTGAATTTAAATGAAGTCTTCCGCATTCAATGTTTATGGTACGTATACAGTAGCAACCTTAAATTAAGTAGAAAATTTCGGATCGTTATAGCTAAGACGATTATTTCTCCTCTTGATCGAGAATACATATCAATTACTATTAATCATACCTTCCTTTTCTCTTCATTATTAAAAGAAAACAAATTGAGTAATATTTGTGCAAGATTTGGAGGCTTTTAATAATTCAACCAACTTAATAATTTTTTTCTCACCTTTTTTTCCTCAACATTTTCTTAATTGCATTAAAGAATGTCACCACTTTTCCCAATTAAGACCCTATGATTTCATAAATGTTCTTCACTAACTTCCAAATAAATAGAATTACAACCAACCATGTCATCAATTTACTCCTTTTTTCAACAAAAATAAAGAAGACACAAACACTGCTTGCCTCAATTATTGTTTCCATATGTATAATAATAATAGTAGGACAAATTAAAGTGATATGGTTGATATAAAAATTTAATGTGTTTCTTCGAAAAAGACGTTTTGTGTACCACACTTTCTTGTAGATGTATGTATTAGACATACCACGTTGTCATTCTGTTTACAATTATTTCGTCGACGTAAGTTGGGTTCACCGACTTAACTCGTATATTTTGACCTGTTGGTCAGAAGTATACGAATGAACGTGAATGAATGAATTTGGGATTGGAATTCTAAAACTTAGGTATGCAAATATACTTCCTTGTAGTGTGCTCGCTTGTCTCGTTGATTATCCTTAACCCTTGGTATTATGAGATCAAATTTAGTATGGTAGGGTTCAAACGAAGCACCAAATAGTAAAAGGGTATCATTCTTGGTGTAAGAGTCCCAGCAGATATTGTCCACTTTGACTTATTACATATCGTCATCATCCTCACAATATTTTCACACCCTTGTAAGGAATGTTTCGTTCCCTTCTCCATTCGACGTGGGATCTCACAATCTACTCCCTTGGGGGCAGTAATGTTTCGCTCCCTTCCCATCTGAAGACGGGATCTCACAATCTATCTACTCCCTTGGGGGTAGGAATGTTTCGCTCCCTTCTCCATCTGACGACGAGATCTCATGATCTACTCCCTCGGGGGCAGGAATGTTTCACTCCCTTCTTCATCTGATGACAGGATCTCATAATCTACTCCTTTGGGGGCAAGAATGTTTCGCCCCCTTCTCCATCTAACGACGAGATCTCACAATCTACTCCCTTGAGGGCCAGCGTTCTCGCTGACACACCTATCCCTTGGGGGCCAGCGTTCTCGCTAGCACACCGTCCGGTGTCTGGCTTTGATATGATTTATAACAGTCCAAATCCACCACTAGCAGATATTGTTTATTTTTGCCCATTACATATCGTCATCAACCTCACGGTTTTAAAACGCGTCTATTAAGGAGAGATTTCTACACCCTTATAAGGAATGATTTGTTTACCTCTCCAACCGATGTGCGATNGTGTGCTCATGCATTGGGGGATACCCCTATTTCATCACGATGTGCAGGGGTACGATCATTTTGTTTTACATAATGTTGTCGTGGTGGTTACTAGTTCTAACGGGTGTCTGACCTAAGGAGCTCCCAGAGTATGCTCGCCTGACAAGGAAAGTGACCCAGCGGTGTGCAAACTGACTGGTGAGTCCATACTCGCACGTATGGGCTACATGTAGAGTATATGGTACACATCCAAGTTACCCGTTAGGACAGTACCGTAGAAAAATAGATTGAAAAGATAGGTCCCGTCATTGCATTCGCATGTTCTTACATTTAACCCCAATAGTAGGATCACTTACCGACTATTTCTTTAAATACTCAAGTCATGTGCTACTACATTTTTCAGGTTTAGGCAAGACATTCCGGTTGACAACAGTATCGCAATTCGAGACCATGGCACATGCATATGGTAGTGGTATTTAGTTTCTTAGACTTGCTAGAATATGATGTTTTTAATTTAAATGTTTATTTATTTAATTTAGCATTTTGTTGTGTCGTTTTAAAGGTGTTTTCGAAATACGTAAGTCCATGACTGTGTTTTAAAATAAAAGTTATGTTTTATTGAATTTAAATGAAGTCTTCCGCATTCAATGTTTATGGTACGTATACAGTAGCAACCTTAAATTAAGTAGAAAATTTCGGATCGTTATAGCTAAGACGATTATTTCTCCTCTTGATCGAGAATACATATCAATTACTATTAATCATACCTTCCTTTTCTCTTCATTATTAAAAGAAAACAAATTGAGTAATATTTGTGCAAGATTTGGAGGCTTTTAATAATTCAACCAACTTAATAATTTTTTTCTCACCTTTTTTTCCTCAACATTTTCTTAATTGCATTAAAGAATGTCACCACTTTTCCCAATTAAGACCCTATGATTTCATAAATGTTCTTCACTAACTTCCAAATAAATAGAATTACAACCAACCATGTCATCAATTTACTCCTTTTTTCAACAAAAATAAAGAAGACACAAACACTGCTTGCCTCAATTATTGTTTCCATATGTATAATAATAATAGTAGGACAAATTAAAGTGATATGGTTGATATAAAAATTTAATGTGTTTCTTCGAAAAAGACGTTTTGTGTACCACACTTTCTTGTAGATGTATGTATTAGACATACCACGTTGTCATTCTGTTTACAATTATTTCGTCGACGTAAGTTGGGTTCACCGACTTAACTCGTATATTTTGACCTGTTGGTCAGAAGTATACGAATGAACGTGAATGAATGAATTTGGGATTGGAATTCTAAAACTTAGGTATGCAAATATACTTCCTTGTAGTGTGCTCGCTTGTCTCGTTGATTATCCTTAACCCTTGGTATTATGAGATCAAATTTAGTATGGTAGGGTTCAAACGAAGCACCAAATAGTAAAAGGGTATCATTCTTGGTGTAAGAGTCCCAGCAGATATTGTCCACTTTGACTTATTACATATCGTCATCATCCTCACAATATTTTCACACCCTTGTAAGGAATGTTTCGTTCCCTTCTCCATTCGACGTGGGATCTCACAATCTACTCCCTTGGGGGCAGTAATGTTTCGCTCCCTTCCCATCTGAAGACGGGATCTCACAATCTATCTACTCCCTTGGGGGTAGGAATGTTTCGCTCCCTTCTCCATCTGACGACGAGATCTCATGATCTACTCCCTCGGGGGCAGGAATGTTTCACTCCCTTCTTCATCTGATGACAGGATCTCATAATCTACTCCTTTGGGGGCAAGAATGTTTCGCCCCCTTCTCCATCTAACGACGAGATCTCACAATCTACTCCCTTGAGGGCCAGCGTTCTCGCTGACACACCTATCCCTTGGGGGCCAGCGTTCTCGCTAGCACACCGTCCGGTGTCTGGCTTTGATATGATTTATAACAGTCCAAATCCACCACTAGCAGATATTGTTTATTTTTGCCCATTACATATCGTCATCAACCTCACGGTTTTAAAACGCGTCTATTAAGGAGAGATTTCTACACCCTTATAAGGAATGATTTGTTTACCTCTCCAACCGATGTGCGATCCCACGCTTGGCTTTTCAATCTTCTTTTTTTTTTTTTTTTTCCTTAAATCGTCCCTTTTTTTGGTCCGTCGGTCCAATTCCCCTATTATAGTTGGTCTGATAATGACCCTCCGCGGGGCCCAAACATTAGTAGTGGGCTTGGGCCTTGAAGTAATAAGAATGTATTGATAAAATATTCAAAATTTTATNCTAACGGGTGTCTGACCTAAGGAGCTCCCAGAGTATGCTCGCCTGACAAGGAAAGTGACCCAGCGGTGTGCAAACTGACTGGTGAGTCCATACTCGCACGTATGGGCTACATGTAGAGTATATGGTACACATCCAAGTTACCCGTTAGGACAGTACCGTAGAAAAATAGATTGAAAAGATAGGTCCCGTCATTGCATTCGCATGTTCTTACATTTAACCCCAATAGTAGGATCACTTACCGACTATTTCTTTAAATACTCAAGTCATGTGCTACTACATTTTTCAGGTTTAGGCAAGACATTCCGGTTGACAACAGTATCGCAATTCGAGACCATGGCACATGCATATGGTAGTGGTATTTAGTTTCTTAGACTTGCTAGAATATGATGTTTTTAATTTAAATGTTTATTTATTTAATTTAGCATTTTGTTGTGTCGTTTTAAAGGTGTTTTCGAAATACGTAAGTCCATGACTGTGTTTTAAAATAAAAGTTATGTTTTATTGAATTTAAATGAAGTCTTCCGCATTCAATGTTTATGGTACGTATACAGTAGCAACCTTAAATTAAGTAGAAAATTTCGGATCGTTATAGCTAAGACGATTATTTCTCCTCTTGATCGAGAATACATATCAATTACTATTAATCATACCTTCCTTTTCTCTTCATTATTAAAAGAAAACAAATTGAGTAATATTTGTGCAAGATTTGGAGGCTTTTAATAATTCAACCAACTTAATAATTTTTTTCTCACCTTTTTTTCCTCAACATTTTCTTAATTGCATTAAAGAATGTCACCACTTTTCCCAATTAAGACCCTATGATTTCATAAATGTTCTTCACTAACTTCCAAATAAATAGAATTACAACCAACCATGTCATCAATTTACTCCTTTTTTCAACAAAAATAAAGAAGACACAAACACTGCTTGCCTCAATTATTGTTTCCATATGTATAATAATAATAGTAGGACAAATTAAAGTGATATGGTTGATATAAAAATTTAATGTGTTTCTTCGAAAAAGACGTTTTGTGTACCACACTTTCTTGTAGATGTATGTATTAGACATACCACGTTGTCATTCTGTTTACAATTATTTCGTCGACGTAAGTTGGGTTCACCGACTTAACTCGTATATTTTGACCTGTTGGTCAGAAGTATACGAATGAACGTGAATGAATGAATTTGGGATTGGAATTCTAAAACTTAGGTATGCAAATATACTTCCTTGTAGTGTGCTCGCTTGTCTCGTTGATTATCCTTAACCCTTGGTATTATGAGATCAAATTTAGTATGGTAGGGTTCAAACGAAGCACCAAATAGTAAAAGGGTATCATTCTTGGTGTAAGAGTCCCAGCAGATATTGTCCACTTTGACTTATTACATATCGTCATCATCCTCACAATATTTTCACACCCTTGTAAGGAATGTTTCGTTCCCTTCTCCATTCGACGTGGGATCTCACAATCTACTCCCTTGGGGGCAGTAATGTTTCGCTCCCTTCCCATCTGAAGACGGGATCTCACAATCTATCTACTCCCTTGGGGGTAGGAATGTTTCGCTCCCTTCTCCATCTGACGACGAGATCTCATGATCTACTCCCTCGGGGGCAGGAATGTTTCACTCCCTTCTTCATCTGATGACAGGATCTCATAATCTACTCCTTTGGGGGCAAGAATGTTTCGCCCCNTTTTTTTTTTTTTTTTTCCTTAAATCGTCCCTTTTTTTGGTCCGTCGGTCCAATTCCCCTATTATAGTTGGTCTGATAATGACCCTCCGCGGGGCCCAAACATTAGTAGTGGGCTTGGGCCTTGAAGTAATAAGAATGTATTGATAAAATATTCAAAATTTTATATTTTAATATCACATAATAACATTTGCTTAAAAAAAAAAAATGTTGATTAAATTTGATATCTTAATTTTGATAAAAAATTTAATGAAGATTAACCCAATGAACTTAATCAACCATGCCCAACCGAAGCGATAAGGATAGTNGTCCATACTCGCACGTATGGGCTACATGTAGAGTATATGGTACACATCCAAGTTACCCGTTAGGACAGTACCGTAGAAAAATAGATTGAAAAGATAGGTCCCGTCATTGCATTCGCATGTTCTTACATTTAACCCCAATAGTAGGATCACTTACCGACTATTTCTTTAAATACTCAAGTCATGTGCTACTACATTTTTCAGGTTTAGGCAAGACATTCCGGTTGACAACAGTATCGCAATTCGAGACCATGGCACATGCATATGGTAGTGGTATTTAGTTTCTTAGACTTGCTAGAATATGATGTTTTTAATTTAAATGTTTATTTATTTAATTTAGCATTTTGTTGTGTCGTTTTAAAGGTGTTTTCGAAATACGTAAGTCCATGACTGTGTTTTAAAATAAAAGTTATGTTTTATTGAATTTAAATGAAGTCTTCCGCATTCAATGTTTATGGTACGTATACAGTAGCAACCTTAAATTAAGTAGAAAATTTCGGATCGTTATAGCTAAGACGATTATTTCTCCTCTTGATCGAGAATACATATCAATTACTATTAATCATACCTTCCTTTTCTCTTCATTATTAAAAGAAAACAAATTGAGTAATATTTGTGCAAGATTTGGAGGCTTTTAATAATTCAACCAACTTAATAATTTTTTTCTCACCTTTTTTTCCTCAACATTTTCTTAATTGCATTAAAGAATGTCACCACTTTTCCCAATTAAGACCCTATGATTTCATAAATGTTCTTCACTAACTTCCAAATAAATAGAATTACAACCAACCATGTCATCAATTTACTCCTTTTTTCAACAAAAATAAAGAAGACACAAACACTGCTTGCCTCAATTATTGTTTCCATATGTATAATAATAATAGTAGGACAAATTAAAGTGATATGGTTGATATAAAAATTTAATGTGTTTCTTCGAAAAAGACGTTTTGTGTACCACACTTTCTTGTAGATGTATGTATTAGACATACCACGTTGTCATTCTGTTTACAATTATTTCGTCGACGTAAGTTGGGTTCACCGACTTAACTCGTATATTTTGACCTGTTGGTCAGAAGTATACGAATGAACGTGAATGAATGAATTTGGGATTGGAATTCTAAAACTTAGGTATGCAAATATACTTCCTTGTAGTGTGCTCGCTTGTCTCGTTGATTATCCTTAACCCTTGGTATTATGAGATCAAATTTAGTATGGTAGGGTTCAAACGAAGCACCAAATAGTAAAAGGGTATCATTCTTGGTGTAAGAGTCCCAGCAGATATTGTCCACTTTGACTTATTACATATCGTCATCATCCTCACAATATTTTCACACCCTTGTAAGGAATGTTTCGTTCCCTTCTCCATTCGACGTGGGATCTCACAATCTACTCCCTTGGGGGCAGTAATGTTTCGCTCCCTTCCCATCTGAAGACGGGATCTCACAATCTATCTACTCCCTTGGGGGTAGGAATGTTTCGCTCCCTTCTCCATCTGACGACGAGATCTCATGATCTACTCCCTCGGGGGCAGGAATGTTTCACTCCCTTCTTCATCTGATGACAGGATCTCATAATCTACTCCTTTGGGGGCAAGAATGTTTCGCCCCCTTCTCCATCTAACGACGAGATCTCACAATCTACTCCCTTGAGGGCCAGCGTTCTCGCTGACACACCTATCCCTTGGGGGCCAGCGTTCTCGCTAGCACACCGTCCGGTGTCTGGCTTTGATATGATTTATAACAGTCCAAATCCACCACTAGCAGATATTGTTTATTTTTGCCCATTACATATCGTCATCAACCTCACGGTTTTAAAACGCGTCTATTAAGGAGAGATTTCTACACCCTTATAAGGAATGATTTGTTTACCTCTCCAACCGATGTGCGATCCCACGCTTGGCTTTTCAATCTTCTTTTTTTTTTTTTTTTTCCTTAAATCGTCCCTTTTTTTGGTCCGTCGGTCCAATTCCCCTATTATAGTTGGTCTGATAATGACCCTCCGCGGGGCCCAAACATTAGTAGTGGGCTTGGGCCTTGAAGTAATAAGAATGTATTGATAAAATATTCAAAATTTTATATTTTAATATCACATAATAACATTTGCTTAAAAAAAAAAAATGTTGATTAAATTTGATATCTTAATTTTGATAAAAAATTTAATGAAGATTAACCCAATGAACTTAATCAACCATGCCCAACCGAAGCGATAAGGATAGTTACACATTTGCATTTGTTTCTTTTTCATTGATTTTTTACTATATGAGTGTGCGCTTTCAATACTGACCTAGGAGTATGTTAACAAACAAATCTAGTTGGCCCACATGCACATACTTTGTTTTGACCATGTGTAGAGAAGTTCTATGCATCTAACCATCCGCACATCTAACCATCCGCAGAAAAGAAAGTATGACATAAGATCTCAACAGTCATAATACATGTTATACGACTCCAACAATAGGGTCATATGCATGAAATGTCATGGTTGGCTTTGACTGAACTGGACTAGTTGGGTTAAAAAATTTACAATCTAAATAATTGAGTTGAGCCTAAAAAATGTTGGCCACATTAAAATTACCTTCTGGGTGGGTCCGTTTGATCAACCTGACCGAGTCCAACTCATGGACATCCATGTTCCTAACACGAACTTAAAAGATTAAAAGGTAACTTACATGGAAGTTGGGGATCAAAAGAATTCCTTACCCAAGAAATACAGAATTAGGAGAGTTATGGTAAGATATCGATTGCAACAAACCATCTCAATACACTGTTTCACAGTCAAATGCCAATTTTGTACATGAAATGTGAAGAAATCAGTCTTGAAAAGAAGGAAGAATCAGACTTCAGTTTCTTAGGATGGAAACATCCTTTTCTTTAGGTATAAAACGATGAACAAACAATAGGACTTAGCTCGAAAATATTTAACATACCAAACTTTCGATGGTCGAGACAAGAATAACTCTTCCATTCAAAGGAGAAGTCCTTTTGCCCTTGAAGATGTCTACCGTACAAAGAAGTTCACAACCGCGGCCAAGTAGCCGGCCAACTGGAAAATAAGTGAAAAACAACATTGAGTAAGAGGCTTTCGTTCGGTAAAAAACTAAAGTTTCATCGAAAAAACGACAAGTGCATATAAAAAAACAAGCTCGACAGAAGAGGCTATCGAAAAGGACTCGAATCCAACAAAATCAAACCAAGATCATAACTAAAGGAAAGCTAAGCGACCGAAGCTCACAATGAGCCATTAAACCTCACCTCCTCTCGGCCCTCGCCACACGACCTCTCTACTCTAAAAATGGTATCAGAGCTAGACACCAGATTATGTGCCAACGAGAGGTTGTTTCCCGAAGGGGGGTAGACACGAGGCAGTGTGCCAGTAAGGATGCTGGACCCCGAAGGAGGGTGGATTTGGTGGCGGTCCCACATTGATTGGAGAAAGGAACGAGTACCAGCAAGGACGCTGGGCCCCGAAGGGGGGTGGATTGTGATGTCCCACATTGGTTGGAGAGGAGAACCAAACACCATTTATAAGGGTGTGGAAACCTTCTCCTAACAGACGCTTTTTAAAGCCTTGAGGGGAAGCCCGAAAGGAAAGCCCAAAGAGGACAATATCTGCTAGCGGTAGGCCTGGGTCGTTACACGTTGTTTCTCTCAAGCCAAACACCTCACAAAATACCAAAAACAAAAACTTAATAGGAAGAAAGATCTGTTACTTTTTATCCACCTAACTATGTTTAGGTTGGTCGTCTCGTGTCTGTACTGTAAGGTCCCATATCATTATATTTTCATTTTTATTTTAGTATCTTTCTTCGTAAAAATCAAGTTCGTTCGCTCACTAACTACGTTCTAACCTTATAAAATTTGGTAGTTAATAACCTATCTAAATGAAGCGGCCGAACCCATGAGTTCTTGTTGTATTTAGCAAGCAGTTAAAGAACCGCTCGTAGTAACTTTCTTAAGCTATCACTCTGAAGCATATGGGAATAAACAAATGTTCTAAACCAATCAGTTTGTTCAAAAGAATGTTACAGAAATGGCACGAATATAAAAGAACGTAAAACGCTTTAACTTCTCACCTGTGCTAGAATGCCTTTTCCAGTTTGACCTTCAACGATGAGCCCTGCTGTCAAACCGATCATTGCCCACGCTCCATTTATCGCTTCTATTTGACGTCGCCTCTGCAATCACATTTCACAACATTATCTGAATAGCCATTCACTCTTCTCTAAAAAGAATTTGGAGAAACTATCCATATGGTTTATTAAATAAGTTTTGCATCACTGATGATCGCTTCCCATACCTTGAACTTCTCTTTTGCTTTGATTTTTTCCATTTCTTTTGCAGCCAAACGTTTGGCTTCCAAAGGATCAACCATAATCACTTGCTTAATTAAGTTATCTTTCCCGGGAGAGACCTAAACAATTGACATGATATGTGTTTGTTGCAGAACAAAAGGCCATAAACAACTTAGAATATGGTTTTCATTGAGAGAACAAAACCAAAACCAATCAAGATAATAATGATGGATCAGACAGACAACACAATCAAATTCATTTCAATCATAAGAGATGCTGAAAGATTGGTTCTATTCAAATCCGAATGGGGGCAGGTGTGAATTCTCTGAATATATGCATCCACTAATTAATTTCTAATAACATACCTACAAAATCTTTGACCATATTCAAACCAAATATATTGCCATTAAACATGCAGAAGCCTTGAGTTGAAGCGTACATTAGGGTTAGCCAAAATTCGGAATGCTTGACCCCTCGTTCTGTGTGTACTCTTTCCGACGTCTTGATCCCTATTCCAACCCCACCTGGAAGGAAAAGAAACTATCAAGAATGATGTATCAATTAGCAGAGAAAAAAATACTGTTTCGTGATTAAAAAGAATACACCCAAAGTAAAGGATCAAGATGGGGAAAAATTGTTGAATACTGTTTCATTTCCTTTCTAGGTCTTGGATTCTAACTATTTGTCAAATAATATTTCAAAAAGTAGAGTGCTAACATTTCCAATGACTGAAACTATTACTACAATAACATGCACCATGTAATGGGTAGAAAATTGTATCCAACTGTTTAAGTTCTTTTGCTAGTCATCAACTAACAGAGGAGCAAAACATATATAAATTCAGCTTTAAGGCTATAATTTGGAACATCTAGTAAATATTAATAGGCATATTTTTGGAGACGTGGCTCAAAAGTAAATGAGACAGTAGTTTAGAACTCATTTCATTGCCTATATAGGTCTTAGCTATAAGAAAAAATTTAAGGAAAGTCCCTCATCTTTTTCACCAAGAATAGTGTAGGACATGTGTGAGTTCAGCTCGAAATTCTGGAGAGCCTTCATCAATATGCTAAATTTATAACCACCAGCTAGAGAACAAAAGGGATCCTTTTACGGAAGGAATATTGTGAGATCCCACATTGATTAGAGAGGAGAACAAAACATTCCTTATATGGGTGTGGAAACCTCTCCCATTTTAAAACCTCGAGGGGAAGCCCAGGAAGGAAAACCCAAAAAGGACAATATCTACTATCGATGGGTTTGGGCTGTTACAAATGGTATCAGAGCTAGACACCTGGTAGTGTACCAGTGAGGACACTAGGGTGAATTTTGAGATCCCCACATCGATGGGAGAGGAGAACGAAGCATTCCTTATAAGTGTCTGGAAACCTCTCCCTATTAGACGCATTTTAAAAACTTTGAAGGGAAGCTCGAATCCCTAACAAACGCATTTTAAAAACCTTGAGGGGAAACTCGAAAGGGAAAGTCCAAAGAGGACAATATCTGCTAGCGATGGGCTTGGACTTGGACTGTTACAAATACAAATATACAAAGAGAAAAAGGAGGAGCACGAAGTAAATGAATAAAGAAAGGGTTACAGTAAGACAGAGCTGTGAAGAACCACAACAGGAGACCACCAAGCTAGCTATAATGGTTTTTAACACTAATTTAGTTCTTTTATATATGCTTCTTGGTGACTAGTATTTGATCCTATATGAAATATGAACTCAATTCAATGAGATCAAAATTGAATGGAAAACGTCATAACAAGTAAGCATGTTTCAAACATGAGTATCCATATTCCCGTAGTACCAAAAAATTTCCCTATTTAGACATACCCTCCAAGGTTTTGGATTTGCATCCCTAGGGCTAAAACTTACTTAAGAACTCAAAACCATTGTTTTTGGCCGGAGCAAGTTTTCATGGCAAGGAGTGAAGCTCCATCACCCGGTTATTAAACAGAAAACTTCACAACCATACATATATAGAGAGAAAATACCATATATTCAAGAAGCTTAAGCATTAAGCCAGGTCGCTAACTCATGAAAGTACGCACCAAACTTCTCACAGCATAACGACCTAATCAGAACGAGCCAAATCTAATTGTCTTAACTAATATCCAGAACGTGATACACACAAATTCTAAGACGTCGACGGATATGAATCCAACCACTAATCAATTGCACGTACTTAAAGGAGCCCTTGGTTGGAATCATTAAAGTTGGCTTTATTTGTAAAATTTTGCAAAGATCTTAGAAGGACCTCTAGCTTTGCAAAATCTTGGCACTTATCATCAAACAGCAGTTCCAACTCTAATCAACCCAAAGGAAGAAAATAGAAGCTTTTATTTATCACTCTGTAGCTTGTAAAGTTTTACAGAAGCCATCTACAACATACGAAGTCTAGACACAAAGCCCCAATTCAACAAAGAAATTCAAACCTAATAAAGAAGAAAAACAAGGAGATACACCGCCGATCGGCGCAAGAAAACAGTCAATCATCTCTTAATCTCTTAGAACATCCGATTATACTAATAGAATCGCATGAGATAAACAGGTATTCGAGGAAGAAGGTGAAATTACCTGGAAAATGTTGCAGAAGGGTGGGTATGGCGGAAAGAGAGGTTTCCTCCATGGATGGGGAGAATCAGCGCAGTGGAAGCCATCTTCTAAATCCAACGCTTCTTCACAAGAACCCTTATCTATTGGTGAAGTAAAGCATTCTTATATGGATTTAGTAACAGATTTCAGTTGGCCACATCCACACTTATCTTGCAGAGAGGGACGGTTTTGTAGTGGCTCTCATCGCTGAAACAGAGCTTGTTTTGATCCATTCGTATCTATCTGATTGGGATTTTGACTTGTCTCAACGCCCTAATATGGAAAGGATAAAAAAGTTTTAAATAATGAATTAATAAAATACACCTTTTATTTTATATTTTATTTTAAAAATATCCTTAATTTTTTAAACCTTTTAATAATAAAAAATCTCAAAATACTTTAAACTCGTATGCTCGAGCCTCTAATCCCGATTCCAGTCTAATATGGAAAGGAAAAAAAGTTTTAAATGCTGCATGATAGATGTCCCAGTCTTGCTTGTTTCAGTCAGTTGACAGGAACGTCAACCAATTGAGTGAGGGAGGATGTCACGGTCATGCTTGTCCAAAGTATGTTGTCTATGGTTGCATGATAGATGTCCATCTCAATCTTGCTTGTCTGAGTCGATTGACAGAGAGGATGTCACGATCATGCTTGTCCAAAGCATATTGCTTATGGCTGCATGATAGATGTCCCAATCTTGCTTATTCGAGTCGGTTGACAGGGACGTCAACCAATTGAGTGGGAGATGATGACACGCTCATGATTGTCCAAGACGTGTTGTCTATGGTTGCATACACATTCCAAACCTCTTTTTCATGCTTTCATCTTAGATAGACTTTTACCATTTCATATCGAGTCAATACGGGGGTGTGTATGACCGTTCACCAAAATCACATCTACACCCGCTTAGGCAAAAATGCCTCAAAATGTACTATAGGGGATATGACTAAACTTTATGAGTATTTTTTAAACATGGTACTATCTAGTTGGTAAGTGTATTTAAAAAAAAAAAATTAAAAAAATTAAAAGTAGGTAGGTATTTATTAAGTTTCTAAAAAAAAATTAAATGTATTATATATATATATATATATATATATATATATATTTTTTTTTTTTTTTTT